>NW_022631326.1:0-151025 GCF_010015895.1 Lontra canadensis
ATAAGTAGCTGGCTGGGACCCCAGGGGGGAGAGCGGCAGCCCTACCCGGAGTCCTGTTCCCGCCCCCCGCCCCCCGCCCCCAACCCTTGCCAGGGAGCCTGGGAGCCCCATGCTTGCAGGATTGTCCCACTACAACTTTATCTTTTAGGGAGAGGTGCTTTCCCCAAACAGAAGTGGGGGCAGGTACTAGAGGAAGGGGCAAGGGGTGCAAAGCAGGCAAAGAATAGAACCATTGTGGTTACAGCCAGTTATCTTAGCAAAACCCGTCCTGCCTTTCCTCCGGCCTTGGCGCTGGGGAACCTGAGAGCCTCCCAGCCACCTCCCACCACCACTCCAGTCCCTTTCCTGAGGCAAGTGTGATGCTGCATTCAGGACAGAACACATTTCTTCATTGTATCCAGAAGCCGCTCTGGGTCGTAATGTTCTTGGAGTGGAGCTGGATGTCTCTCTCCTATGCAACTCTCTGCGAGAACATCTTGGCCTCCGTCTGCGAGTCCTTCCCACTGGCCATTAGAGAAAAAGCCCGGCTTGGTCTGGGACTCGGTAGGAAATGGTGCCTGCTGCTGATTGCCCCTCTTGTCCTAGGATAGCCCAAACAGGCAGCCCCATCCCCTGGAAGCCACCCCAAAGTGGAACAGAGCTCTGTGTCTTACTCTGGCTCCCCGTTCCCCCTCGCCCCTGTCTTCTGACTGCCGTGGTTTCTCTTTGCAGCAGAAAAGAACACCTCGGGAATGATAAGCCGTCCTTCTCCAGGGAGGATGGAGTGGATCATCCCTCTGATTGTGGTATCAGCCTTGACCTTCGTGTGCCTCATCCTTCTCATCGCTGTGCTAGTTTACTGGAGGTGAGTAAGCCAGGCTGTACCTACAGAGGGGATGTGGGGGGGGCTAGGTTCTGCTCTAAGCACACTGCCCTGGGCGGGGCCGGCGGTGGGGCAGGGAAGCCCAGGGCTTCTCATTCAGTAAGGCAAGGCAGCTGGAGTGTGTCTGGGGTCACCATCTGGGGGGTCTGCTTTATCTGGAAGCTGCTGGTGGGCTAGAGCCACGATTGAGATCAAGGCCCTTAGGCGGAGCTGTTATGACTGAAAGCCAAAGGAGATTTTGCCTGGGAATCGTGGACCTCCACATTCAGACCCCAGCCTTGATACTTGGTGGATTCAAACCCCATTTCCCCCTTAAGCTTTAGTTCCTGAACCTGCAAAATGAGTAAGTTTCCTAGCATTTCCAGGTTCTCCAGGGCCATATTTCACTTTGTTGTATCTGCATAATGACCCTTCTTTACTTTAAGATGTTTGTGAAAGCCATTTGCTGGAAATCAGGTGATAGGGAAACATTGAGCACATTATGTGGCATTTATTACCCACAGTATAAAAACAGCTGATTTTTAAGTCCTCCCTGAGTTATCATTGTCCTTGAACTGGTTCTCACTGTTCCCCTGGGAAGTCTGCTTGCAGCTTCTCTTTAAAAGTTCTGTTTTCCAGCTACGTTCTCTGAGGCAGCTTAACTGAGTGAGGCAGGCTGGCCCACTTGGTTGGGTCTCACCTCTCCAGCTGCTCTAAGAAACTTCTGCCCTTGAACGAGCGTCCTCTGTGACAAACAGGTGTCCTGTTTCCATCCTTTTTTTCCCCTCTTACCATTCACTCTGTTAATTTTGAGCTCCTATTATGTGCCAGACAGTCTTACCTCCTGGAGCTTACTGGAGATAGGCAATAAGCAAAGTACGTAAGATATGTGATACTTAAAGTGATAGTAAGTGTGTAATGGAGAAAACTAAATCTGGAAAGGGGAGGGGCCTTCTGGTACTTGGGTTGAGTATTCCAAGTAGTTAAGGAAGCCCTAAAATGGCAAGTGATATTTGAGCAAAGACCTAAAGTGAGAGGGAGTCAGATGGGCTTCACTGGGGGCAGGTAACAAGCAAAAGAAACTGCATGTGCAAAGGCCCTGAGGCAGGAGTGTGCCTGGCGCATTTCAGGAAGAGCTAAGAGATCAGTGTGGCTGGAGCAGGTGAGCATGGGGAAGAGTGGTAGGAGAGAGGGTCAGGAAGAGACGGGGTAGAAGGGAGTCATGTCAGGTACAGCCTTATGGGCCATTTTGAATACACTGCCTTTCACCCTGAGATAAGTAGGGTTTGCAATAGAATTGTGTTGTGATCTGACTTCTGGATTACCTAGCTGCTGTGTTGCAAAAAGCCTGAAGAGGATCAGGGGCAGTACAAGGGCGACCAGCTGGGAGATGAAACAAGTCCAGAGGGAGGTGACGAGGGGGTAGCAGTGCAGGTGGTAGGAATCCGTTGGATTTAGACCTCTTTTGAAGGTGGGACCGACAGAATCTGCTGGCAGAAGGGCTGTGGGTCCCTGGGCCCATTCTCCATTCAGTAGAACCAGGCGATAAGGAAGGGCTCATCCCCAGCTTCCCCGGGTGTCTGACGGCAGCTGTAGCTCTATGACTACAACAGACCAGCAAGATCATGAATTTCCTGGGGTTTAGGGGTGAGCCTGGGAATACTAGACTCCCCTCCCTCTTGTGCCTTCTCTAGAACAGGGTGGTTTGCAAACAGACATTGGTCTGGAGCCCACTGGTAAGTGGGAAGCTGCCTGACATGGATTTAACTGAACACATGCAAGTAAGAAAAGGTCTGCAGGCTCCTCTCTTGGCTCTGCTCCGTCATACCGTTACATGGTTTTAATCGCAGACCCTCTACACAGCACAGCAGAGAGTGTGCACAGCTGACCCCGGGCTCGGCACGATCAATCGCTCAGCAGCCCTGACGTGAACAAGTTCCTGCCCTGAGCAGCTGTAGCAAAAACCTCAGGACTGTTTCTGACAGGCCCACCTCAGTCCTGTGCCCACCCAAGAACAGATCCCTATGAACAGCGGCTGTGGGGCCGCGCATCCATGGAGACCAGGCCAGCCAAAACTCGCACGACAGGCTACGTTAGGGGCCTGTGTAATACTGTAACGAGAACTTTGAGACCCTTACATTCAAGAGGCATTTTCCCATTAGAAAATGACAACCGTTTATACTTTCAAAAAATTTGGTTTAAACAGAAAATGTTTTGAATAATACTGGATGTATAAAATATATGATTTCTATCCTACATTTTACCAGTTTGGATATATCCCAAGCTTGGTTTTTAGTAACCAGAAGTTTGAACATCAGTGGACTCGGCATACGAGCATTTATAGACTCTTCCTGCTGGTCCACAAAAGGGAATATGAAGGAGAACATTCTTCTGGTTGGAAGTAAAATTGAATTAGTATTAGGATGGATGAGTTGGCCAAGCACGAGAACAGCCCAGAGGAGACAAGGACCTATTTTCTGTCCGACTTTTTTGTTTCTTGTTAATGCGCAAGCAGGAGGCACTGGGGAGCCCACACAGAAAACTGGTTAAGAGCATTTCCCGTTGGCGACACAGGTGTGAAGCTAGGACCGTGATGCCCTTCCCCTGCCTTCTGAAGCACAGCGAGAGTGGGGGATTGCCAGACAGAGGTGACCTAAGCTGGGCATTGAGGCTGACGAAAGCCTTCTGGGTTCTGTCCTCAGTGGCAGGTGTGTACCTGGAGTTTCAAACCAGCTCACTGTGGTGGCCGTTTCTACAACCAAGGGCTGACCCTTTGCAACGATGCTCGTTCCTGAGTGTGTTGGAGTCATTGATGCTGCCGTCGAATGAGCTCATGAGATAGTAGAAATGAAACCTGAGCTCTCTGATTTCTTTTTCTCTACCAGTGTGCCCTTGTCCTATGGTGTTCATGCTTGCTGATGTTTCCCAGCTCCCTTTTTACATGCCGGGCACCATGCCCAGTGCTCAAATGGTACCATCTCCTGTGATTCTTTGAGGAAACCTTAGGGCAGGGACTACTATGATCCCCATTTAAGAATGAGGAGCTGGGAGCTCCTGGAGGTCCTATAGGAAGTGGTGGACCCTGGTTTTGACCATGGGTCCTCTTCACTCTAGAATCCATAACCTTACTGAAGCATCAAGGTGCCGGTCTCCCACCTAAATACTGTGAAAGCTGAGCAGGACCGATATTCAGCAAAGACAACCAGAGGTGGGATTAGCAGGCCTGTTGTGCCACCACCTTCCTGTGAGCCTCCCCTGCCAGCTTTGACCAGGGAAGGTAGAGGAACTAAGGCTTGTGGAAGGCCCACTATGGGCTAAGCAGTGTGCAGTATTCCCATCTACCGTGTTGGGATTTACAAAAATCTATTTCACAGTGCCTTAAGCACAAGGGGGGAAAAAAGAATCCATTGATTCATGGAGTGGAACAGTTTGGAGCATCAGGCCCACCTAGACGGATGAGATGGAATGAGGATAGAAGGGCTCGGCTTGGGTTGTGTTCCTGTGTTTGTCACTCCCTTTGTCTCGAGTGTCCGCTCTCCCTGTGTTGGCTTTTCTCTGTGGCCCTCTGTTTCCACATGGTGGCCTCTGGCCCATGTCAGACCTACACCCTCCCATCCCGGTAGAAAGGGAATTTCTCTTCCCTAACCGTCCCGCTTAAATCCCCAGATGGTGTCTCTTAGCAGACTCAGGTCATTTGTTCACCCCTAGAACCTTCTGGAGCTGAGGGAGTAAAGACTTTGGTCAGACCTGGCTCTGAGATGAACTCTGGAGCCCAGAAGTGAGGTCTTTGCCATCGTAAACCCCATGCACTGAGAGTGCACAAGGGAGGTTTTCCCCAGGGACCCTCAAAGCCCAGAAAGGGGACCGGATGGAGGTGTCAGGCAGACAGAAGCAGCCCGTGTCCACACTGGGAGATTGGAATGAGAAGGGGAGGGACTTCTGCTGAGAAAAAAGACTTGGATGGCAGAGAATGATGCAGTCAAGTAGGAGGAAAGGCATAAGATAGGCACCGGAGCTCAGTCTGGTCAGCCTCAGAGTCTCCGTGAGGACTGCGGTGCCATGAACGCGTGGGCCATGGAGAGGAAAAACGGGCCACTTCCAGTCCCATCTCAGCTGCAGGATTTCTAGAGCCGGCAGACAGCAGTTGAGAACCATCGCGTTGTCGAAGAAAGGTGAAAGTGGTTTCTAAGATTGCCTGGGCACGGGACCCCCATGCACCTTCTCTGTTCGTGCCGTGAAGTCATGCCTGCTGCCCATCATGCTGGGCCTGGGGATCAGGGGATGAGCTTTCTCCCAAGAGTTGGGGGAAGCAGACGAGTCCATAAAATGGAGCATAGAGAATGGAGGCTGGAATCCAGGGTGCTGTGCTGGCACAAAGGTAGGACTTCATCCAGGCCTAGAGAGGGGGTGGCAGGATCAGGGAAAGCTCCCTGGAGGGCTGATGTCCACCCTGGGTCTTGGAGAGCAAGCAACTGGAAGCTAGTAAGAGGGTGTACAGGTGTGGAGAGAAGCCGGCCAGTCGTAAGCACGTCCCCGTGTCCAGCGTCCCTGGAGCAGAGTATGGGGACGGAAAGAGCCAGACCCTGAAGGTTCTGGGTGCCATCTGAAGGGATATGTACCTTCTCTGAAGCAGGATGGAAAGGCATACAGAAACCACGTGACAGGAAGGCAACGGGAGAAAGCAGCTGTGCTATGTAGGGCTGAGGGGGCAGCACAGGCCTGGAGGCACCCAGGCTGGATTTGGAGCCGGTTCCGGCGTTCACTACCCATGGCCTCCAAGTAGGTGTCACTAGCAGGGGTGTAGTTATTCCCAAAGGGGTGAAAATGGGTATTTAGGAGGTTCAAAACAAACAAATATAAATTTTTTTATATATATAGAAAGAGAGCTCAGGTATATAGTGCCCAGATATACAGCAGGTTCCTGGTGCATATCCTGGTGTATCCCAGTGGAGGGCAGTGATGAGGAAGTGGTCTGCTTCAGGATGTGCCCACGTCGGGAGGAGCACAGGCTGATGTGTGGAAGTGTTGAATCTTCGCACGGTCCACCTGAAATGGATAGAACACTATTCTGCTAACTCACTAGAATTAAAATAAGAGCTTTGAAAAGGGCCCCCTAGGAGAGGGGCCAAGGGGGGACAGAGGACAGAGGAGCTGGGTCTTTGACAAAACGACTCTACCACCTTCAGCTTCTCCATCTGCAAAACAGTTAAGAAACGTGTCCCTTGGGCTTGCTGAGGGAGAGGGTGACCCAGCACCTGGCAGGTGGCAAGTAAGCCACAGTGGCTCTGTTACCCCCCGACTTCGGGAGAAATCAGATTGTAATTCTGGGTCCTGGTGTGCCTAAAAAGTTGTTCTCTAATAGCCTCGGATTGACAGACCTCAACAAATGCTATCCCCTAAGTGTAACCCGTGTGTAGTTATTCACTTTCTGATAGTGGGTCCTTGCTCAAAGCATTGCTTGAAAATAGCTTTTGGAAGTTCCATCTAGAGTTCATTCTTTTGAATACCAGTAGTGCCAAGTATTTATCCTAGAAATAGCTAAAAGTCACGTGTCTGGAGCTAAATATAGTGTAAATGTAGGTGAACCAACTGAGGAGAACCGCTTTGGGCCAAAAAAGGAAAGGTTAATGAGATAGGTTCCTTTGGCACTCCCAATGAGCCTAGAGGCCATTCTGGAGGAGCCCGTCCCTAAGTAACTAGGTTAGAGGCATGACTGACCCACCACCCGGCACTCTCTGAAGCCCCATGGTCAGCCTACTTCACTCGGGATCGGCTGCATGAGCCTCCGTAGATGGACCCTAACACCCTCGTGGTCTCACCACTCGAAGGTTCCTTGTCACCTGTGTGTAGTCTCATGGAGCTGCGCAGCCCTCTTCCACCTGTAGCCTCTCTTCCTGGGACATGTGTTTCCCAAATGGCTGCCACAGGGTAGAAAAATCAAGGAGGCACCTTGTTTTCAACCGCATGACCCAGAACTGGAATCCCACAGTTGCATTTGTTCACCATGGGCCAGAGAGGGTCACCCAGCCCCAAGGACACAGGCTAAGGTGGAGAGCACATGGATGTTGCTTGAGTGGCCGGAAGTATCCTTCATAATTCAGACCCACTGGTATCATTTAGCAAAGAGTGAGTTTCCTTGAAGGAACAACTTTGGAGGTCAATCATTAGTTGAGTCTCATTACTCCACCTTTGGCCCAAACTAGAAAATATGGTAGGGACCTGTTTCCTATACTGCCTCCCCAACTAGAAGATTCATAGAGGCCCACTGGGGACTATTTGAGCAGTGACTTTACAGGTAGCAACATGGGTCTGGGGAAGAACCTAATTTCTGAGCATTGGTTAGCTCAGATATCACAGGTAGGATGTCACAGTTCTTAAGAGCTCCTTACGAGGATCTGCATTGAAGAGCTATAGTGACCGAAATCCCTAACCATGCAGAAGTCGCTATGAGGCTAGCAAGAAATGCATGCAAAATGTTTTGGAGCAAAGGCTGGGGTTGTAGGGCAGCTGATAAAGATGAAATCAATAGTCACAGTTTGTGTCCTCTTGCAAACGGTGCTGGGAGTGTGCCTTTTAAATATTGTAATCCATAACCACCGTGCAATGGTTCAGAGCTGTAAGAATCTATAGAAATGAGGAAGAAGCCCTAAATCGAGTAGTTTTTGAAGTCTGCCATCTCGGCCTTACTACTCAGGATGAAAACAAAAGGTACCTTTTGAGTTTCTAACAGTCAGAAACTCATTCCAAGAGCTCCAGATCCCCTGTCTTACCAAGACAAGCTGTTTACGTGGCACCAGTGTGCTGACGTTCCTAAAAAGACAGGGAGACGCACAGCTGCTGCCACTCAGGAAGGAGAGGAAGGTTTTTGGAAGGTTTTTTTCTGATTTGCATAACTTGAGGTAGAGGCTGGGCGAAGAGCTCTGTGCAGACGGCCCAGACACTGTGCCTGGGGTACAGCTTGTTCATTACCCTGCTTTGTAGCATCGCTTGGCTACTAAGCGGCAAGCCCTTGGTGTCCACGGAGAACTGGGAGTATGGACAAGTCATTTAGAATTTTGTTTTTCCTGTGACCTTGAGGAAAATTGCTCTGAAGTTAGCTTTTTTCTCTCTAAGCAAAATTGCACACCTAAAATGAGTTCATATCTCTTAAGGCCTTATAGCCAAGAATCTTTTCTCAAATCTTCACCATATTGTGTGTGTGCTTAGCGGATGACGTTGCCACCTGATCAGCATTCAAATCCTAGGAATTCCTGCATTTTGCAGCTCAGAAAACCAAGAACTGGTGAAATCAGGTGACATGCCCAAGTCACTGTTAATTTTTGGTGGATCCTGGATTTGAGCCCAGCCACTTTCTTAATCATGAGCTTATTTTGCCTAAATGAGGAGTAGCATGTCCAAAGGCATTTACTTCTTTCCACAGCCTGTTTTGATAGCATGTTTGTTTAAAAAGAAAAAAAAAATTCTATGGTTTGCATTTGCCAAGTCATGTGGAAGAAAACTTTACAGGACCAACTATAATTTCAAGGGTTTGAGAAACGGAGTAAGTTGTGATATTGAATCAGATAACCTGTGTTTTCTTTCTTATACCAGCTGATCAGTGCTATATTACTTTCATGTCAAGTTTGAGCATCTCATTGACCATAATTCTAGCTTGAAAAACTTTCCAGAAATGTAGAGCAGCTTTATTTTTTTTTTTTTTTAAGACTTTACTTATTGATCTGACAGCAATAAGCAGGGGGAGCAGCAGAGGGAGATGGAGAAGCAGGCTCCCCGCTGAGCAGGGGTCCCAATGCAGGACTCGATCCCAGGACCCTGGGTTTGTGACCTGAACTGAAAGCAGGCGCTTAACCAACTGAGCCACCCAAACATCCCCATAGGGCAGCTTTAATTCTCTGATTGAAATAGGACTTAGTCAACCATATGGACTCTGGAGCCGAAAACTGGAAACTCTTAAGTGGTTATTGTAGCATCCAACCCAGGTTTGTTAGTGGGTATTAGGAAGGTTTCACGATCTGATCTGAGAAATGTTTGTCCCCCTTCAGCACATGACTGAGCCATCTGTAAATTCTGTGGCAGATCAGTCAACACCAATTTCACCTCACAGGCAGAGGGGAAAAGGTCTCTTTTACTCCCACCTTTACACTGGGAGAAATTTTGCCATGTGCTGGTGCCTCCTCATTGAGAATGCCATTCACAAAAACAGGTGAGTTTTGTTTATGTTGCCTTTTTTTTTTTTTTGCTTCCCTGGATGTTCAGTGGGAGACAGCTTAATAAATCAGAGGGGATGCAGACCCCAAATTGCGGGTGGGGGGTGTCATGCTAGTATAATGGAGGCTCCAGAAAACAGATGCATGTGAATGTTGAGTGGAGGCAGGTGGTGATACCCCTCTCCTGATCACAGAGAGACCGCACACGTGCCCCTCTGGAGCAGGGATCCCTCCTGGATTCCCACAGAGCAGCCGTGAGCACAGGACCAGGCTCTCCACGCATCTGCTCTAGCAGCCAGCGCTTCCAGCTTTACCCCGATGACTGCACTCAGTCTAAGCATTTGTCCCCCCCCCCCCCAACCCAGGGAAGTCACAAAGGAGACGACAGATGCCATTAAGAGTGCTGTCTCCCATGCATGTGACTGTGATCATAAATACTTATCACGGTAACCAGTAATTGTGGAATCTATACAAAGCAAACATTCTATTTCATCCTCCTAGCAGACCTGGGTGGGAGCTAAGGGGTCCGGACTGCATCACCTTCTTCCCAAAGGAGGAAACTGGGTCCAGAAGGGGAATGACTTGCCCAGGATCACAGAGCTGGTGTGTTTTAGAAGTATTTAAATCTAGGGTTTTGTTGTGTTGATGTGAGACCCTTTATGGCTGGCATCTGGTTTGTGCCAGGCCCGGGCGATTCAGCAAGAAGACCAAGTTCCTGTCTTCAGGCAGCTTGTAGGCTAATGGGGGAGATGAGCAGGTAAAGGAAGGTAATCCAAAATGCAGGTCCCAGACTTATTTTACTTAGCTGACCCATGGTTTTCAAAAATCTGAATTGTTTAGAAAATTGGAAGATGTTACTTAAAACTCCAACTGTCTGGGTTCTCCTGATAAATTGGGTGAGGTGGCAACATTGTTGCCACCTTCTCCTGTGGCATTAGTGGGCTGGATAGAGCTAACCATGGGGATATCTTTTGGGGGAGAGGGGCACCTGCTGGCCAGCCTGTCCGTCTCTACCCTCCCCTGGCTGTCCCCTGCGTTTGGGTTCCCCTGAGTTTTAGTTGTGACTTAGGGAGAATGGGATGGGCTCTGACCACTGCCAGGGCAGGGTGGGAATGAGACCGAGCCAGGGAAGGCTCCTTGGAGGAGAGGATGTTGAGCTGTGATTTTCACAGAACAGAGAGCAGCCATAAGTGCTCTGCAGAGCTCTGTGTCAGCGCTGACAGCGGGGCACTTGGGTCCTTGCAAGATCCATATTGCCAGAGGGGAGATGTGGTCACACAGCCCCTTGTCCAGGCAAAATAAAGTCTGCTTTTTTTTTTTTTTTTTTAAGATTTTATTTATTTATTTGACAGAGAGATCACAAGTAGGCAGAGAGGCAGGCAGAGAGGCAGGCAGAGAGAGAGGGAAGCAGGCTCCCTGCTGAGCAGAGAGCCCAATGTGGGGCTCGATCCCAGGACCCTGAGATCATGACCTGAGCCGAAGGCAGAGGCTTTAACCCACTGAGCCACCCAGGCGCCCCATAAAATCTCCTTTTGTGCGTAGAATCATGCTTTGCTAGGGGATTCAGCCTGTGCAAAGGCACTGGGTTAGTCCAGTGTGCTCTTAGGTGGCTTGTGTGTGGAAGGGAATGGGAACGAAGAGTAGGTTTATATGCTTTAACCAAGTCTAGAAAAATCCAGGTTTCCAGCTCACACTTTGTGGCAGCTTTGTGCAATCACCTTTATCTCTTCTGCAAACAGACTGCTCAAGGCACCCCTGGTATTCCAGGCATCACTTTTTCTTTTAAAACTGGTGACTGCCCATGTCCCTCACCCCCTTCTGGAACCTGTATCTGTGGCCATAGTTCAGGATTTTTTTTTTTTTAATCAGGAATAATTTTTTATGATTCAACCCATCAAATCCTGACAATGTGTCAAGCCAGTGGGGAGAGCTAAAGCGCTTTGCATGATTGCAAAGTATGGCTTGCCTTGGAGGGCTCGGGTTGATGATATGGCGATGCTAAGCTCTCTTTGCTCTGAGACACTAAATGGCATGGGGGTGGGGAGCCGTCTGAGGTCCCCAGCTGTTCCTTGAGGTGGGCACTGCTTTTCCTTTGCCCCTGCAGCTGCGTGCCGGGGATCTGGGTCACGTGTCAGCTAATGCTGCCGATCCCAGGCAACTTTCTGCTCGATAACCGTTTCCCAAATGGCTACTCGGGGGCCTTTCAGAATTCACAAGAACTGTCAGTTGTTATAGTAACCGGCCCCCTGCTGTCGAGTTGGCCCTGAGATGCCAGTCGAAGCTCTTGGAACAGGCTAACATGTAGTCATTAGACAAAAGCAGGGAGAGATTCACTGCTGAAGGTTGCCATTTAAACATACTCTATGACACTGAAAAGAAGGGATTGGTTCTGTTAAGGAGGAAATGGATGGATACGTTTTTTTAAAAGCAAACTGACTTTTCAGGAAAGGGAAGCTCCTGTGTGGAGTCTCTTGCTACATAACCAACACCTGTCTTCGGGTTTCTCACAATGAGGTGTCCTCTCTCGCAGGATGGCTTGTGTCTGGCCTGTGGGCTTGCTTGGGTGGCCCCCGCAATTATTCCAGATATTAGTTATTGGTTTTGTGGCATTTGCTTCTCAGCGACGTGTTGTCAGTTTACGGGTGGTAGTTTTAAGCGCCTGTGATTGTGTGTGAGGAAAAGCTGCGGAGATAGCCGGCTCAGCTCCAAAATTCCCGAAAGAGTGAATCTGGCAGAATTCAGAGTAAGGCTAAGGGTTGAGAAGAAGTCTAAATATTTTAGGAAGCTGCAAATTTCAAGTTTCTATGAAGATTTGCAAAAACACTCCAACACGCTCGTGATTTCTTCAGATTAATGTTCATCACTGCACCGAGTACGTTCGTGATGTTTGGAGGACAGTTGTAGTTCCAGAATGTTCTCAACAGAGGGAGACAGGGAGTTCTGAATTACAGCGGGCTCCCTGCCCCCGACCCTGACCCACACAGGCTTTTTACATCCTATTCCCAGCTTTCGGCTTCTCCAAATTTTGGTTCATGTGCCAAGCACTTTTACCCAATATAGAGGCTAATGATTATCAAAATAAATGAAAGGTAGTATTAAAAGATAAGAGAAATCTAACGCTTGAGAATTCAAGGATGTTCATCCCAGAGTAAAAAGTACCAGGTGAATCAAAAGCTCTCCAGCTTTTGGGAATCACACACCTGAATTCAGAGTTGTGAGTCAGGCTCAACAGAACTTCCAATGAAAGAGAACTTTGTAGCAAGTCTGCCTTTGCTGTTCTGTCAACAGAGTTTGGAAAGAATAGGAATCATTCCAGTGTGAAACCCTATAGCCTAGGTTATTAGGGAAATAAATATAATTGAGCAAACACCTTCCAGTGTTGCCGTGGAACAAAAAATTTATCTTTCAGGAGCTAGAAACAAGACTCAGATGCTGCTGTTATTAAGTTTTACAGGGAAACTGAGTGTCAGACCAGGTACATAGATGTAACTCGATGACGGCTTCCCTCCAATTCCCCAGTCTGGGTTGTGAATCTGGGAAGTGTCCGGAGAGGAGAGGCATGCCTGGGGAGAAGACAAGACCCTGGTTGGTCTAAAGACACCACATTCACATACATTTGCCACAGACAGAGGGGAGGTTCAGATGATCCTTAGGACAGTCTTGCTGAGTTCTGTTGACTTTAATGGTGTCTTAAATGATTGCATTTGCCAAAGGATCTTCCCAAAGGTGGAAGGTTGGATGTATGAATGGGAAAATCCAGTCATGATTGGATTTGAGATAGCCTTACCTACCATCAACACCAGGAGTCCTACGGGTTTCCAACCTGTAACCACCACTTTTAAGAGCAAAGTTCCCATTGTCCTATTCCTTAAGGAACCGCAAAAAAAAACTTGATAAACCCAGTCCCCTTTATGTGTAAGCTTTCTCTTTTGAAAATGCCCCAAATTCGGACCGATGGTGGGTATGTTTGTATTAGGTGGGAGGGAGGGCATTCATGTGGAACTCTTGGTGGTCGATTGAAAGTACTGTCTTCTCTACCTGTTCTCTTTTGTTTTTTGTCTGTTTAGAGGGTGTAACAAAGTAAAGTCCAAGGGCTTTCCCAGACGTTTCCGTGAAGTGCCTTCTTCTGGGGAGAGAGGAGAGAAGGGGAGCAGGTGAGGGGCGGTCAAGCTTAAGCGGGGGATGCCTCTTTGGCTGGGACTGGCTTGCTGGATTTTTGTTTTGTTGCTCTGGGGATGAAAGTCCTGTAGACAGCACAGTGCTGCAACTTACCTGTCTTACCCCAACTCCCAAAAGTAAGAATTACAAATACCAACATGGCTTGCGGGTAGCTGGTAGCAATGAAAGTATGTCCCGCGTGTGCTTGCTCTGCTTTATTTGGCGGTTTCGGGGCGGGGGGGTGTTTATTTCTAGAAGGGGACATACTGGAATGTTCTATGTTGGTGTGTCTGTATGTCAGTTGCATCCATTATCTTTCCAAAATTTCAGATGTTTGCATGTTTCAGAGCTATAAAAAAAATGCATGCATTTAGCCTTACAAGTGAAAAATATCTTTTAGAAATCTAAATGTATACATAAGCTGAGGAAGAAGAGTAGGAAATGGGGATAAAGGACATGTTTTTCCGTAAGAGTGAAATTTTTTAAAAATGAAAGCACACGCGTTCTACGTGGCTCAAATACTGGGAAAAATTGTCCTGGAATGATTTACAGCAAACCTTTAGAAGTCCTGATCATGTGATCTTAATCACCCCACATGGCCTCTTGATAATATTTGTATAAGACTTATCTATACAAACTCTACTTAATATGATAATTAATATTTAATATTGCCAATTATGATAATTCCCTAATACTGTGTTGTGAGTAGTTTATTACTTTCAGTGAACAAATTTATAGTATTTACCTTAGAGTTTTTACATGGAATGATTCATCTGCCTTGGTTGAGGATAAGTCAGATCATTGAGATAAAATTTTAGATACCCATCAACTCTAATCAGGTATACTTAGGAGATCTGAGAAGGTAGAGTACAAGAACTGTGGAAGATGAATGAGAAATTCTATGATCTATCCTCTTAAGCTACATGGTATGGTTTGGGCCTTGTAGGGAAAAGGGGTAACTGCAGACACCGGTAATGTAATTATTCTTTCTAAGATCTTTTTACTTTTTACTTCAGTGTTCTAATCTGTTTCCAAAACTCCAGTGGTAAAAAGTGAAACAAGTGAAACAAGAAACCCCTCTGCATAGCTTTAGCTCAATCCCAAGTTCTAGTCTTAGAAGGTACCTTCAACATCATGTAAATGCCTAGTATTCGTGCCCAGTCTATCATAATGTGTTTCTGACTGTAACACAGTACAGAGTGGCTCAGCTCGCAGGCCCCACAGAGATAACGCCCATCTAATTCTAGGTTCTCTTCAGACACAATGCCACAGCTAGGTGGCCTGTGGTTAACTCTGATTTACGTTCCTAGCCCCAGATGTGGGAATGGCTTATTACAAATGTATTTTAGTTCCTAAGAGGGTGTATTTTGTCTCAAGCTGCCCAGTCTCTCTGGTTTCTTCTCCACTTCTGAGTGCCGGAAGCTTGGGGAGAGGATGATGACTTTCATTTAGATCTAGAAGTTAAGTACTGTCTTGGAAAGCTCCAAGTGTTTGTACAATCCACCTGATTATGAATCCCATATTTTACTTTACTTTGTTGATCATGTAGTAGCAAAGACAGACAGACCTTGGCTCAGGGAGAGACAGGTTCTCACCGTGGCTCCACCTCTTCCCAGTTGTGGGACCTTAAGCAACTGAACAAAGCCCTCTGAGCCATTTAAGACTTTTTTGTTGTCATCATCTAAGGGTAGGTCCAGTGATAGTTCCTTTTCATGGGGTTGTTGCGGAGAGGAAATGGTGGAGTACATGTGAAGTGCTTAGTGCCTGTAATAAATTTCCCCACCCAGAGGATTGGACGACAGAGACTCTGAGAAGTTACTTGTCTGGGCTCCGCAGCTTGGGTGGCTGAGGTGGGACGGCCCCGTGGTAGTCTGAGTCCTGAGCGGCGCCCCTTCTCTTCACTGCTGGATGGGCTTTGCTAATCAATCCATGATGAAGAGTGGGCCCGGGAGAGATCCTGTCCTCCAGGGGCTCAGATCGCCCCCATTCCCTAGGCGGTTGCCCTGCCATTCTCTATTCCTCCGGAGCCTACAGTTCCTCGTTCCTCTTGACGACTGTGTGTGCTGAAGACCACCAGCTCACTCTCCCCTCTCCTCCCTCCTTCTTTATCCCAGGAGCCTTGGCAGCAGCCTCCTGACCCAGTTCTGTCCTCTGCTGCTCTATAAAAAGCCTCCCAGAGAACAAGGGCCCCGCCCTCCTCTACCAGGCTGCAGGTGCTTCCGGGAAACAGGGCCGTCAGCCTCTCATCTCCTGCCATGGCCTCTTTCTGTCCACTCTCATTTCCTGTCCTGGTCTGCATCCTGTCCAAAATGTGGCAGGAATCAGGAGAAGAGCCCCCAAAACTGCCTGAATAGCAACCCTCCAGACAGTTACAGTTGCTGTTGTAAAGTCTGTGCACATAAACCCCAGGTTAACAGCCATTTGCCCGTTTGGTCTGACCTCACTTGCCTTGAACAGTCCCCGCCCACAGCGGGAGGGGGATGCCTGTGTAGTCAGCACATGGACAGAGCCCGTGAAGGCCAGACACAGGCTGCAAGAAGTGACAGCTGATTATCCCCCTCCAGAACAGAGAAGGAAAAAAAATAAATAAAAATCAGACCCAGGGGCGCCTGGGTGGCTCAGTGGGCTAAGCTTCTGCCTTCAGCTCAGGTCATGATCCCAGGGTCCTGGGATCGAGCCCCGCATCGGGCTCTCTGCTCAGCAGGGAGCCTGCTTCCCACCCCCTCTCTCTGCCTGCCTCTCTGCCTGCTTGTGATCTGTCAAATAAATAAAATCTTTAAAAAAAAAAAAAATCAGACCCAAGTATTTTTTCAAAAACACAGTAATTGACAAATTTTGCATAGGTCATACTTGACACACTTGAAAATGAAAGAGCTTAATATTCTATATACCCCTCCATCTCCATCTGGTCACCCACCCACCTGACTCCATCTACCCAGCTGACTCCCACAAATAGGTAACCTCGACTGCTGGTTTGTCATCCTTCTTCCGGACATTGGGGGCGGGCTGTGTGAGCAAATAGGAACCTCTATCCCCAGACCTTTCACACGGTAGAACGCTGTGTCTACTGTCTTACACCTTGCTTGTTTGACTTAATGCAACTTTTCTCTAGGTGTCTGTGGTTTCCTCATTCTTTTTCATGGAAGCACACTATTCCTCTGTATAGTTGTCCTGATTTATTTCAGCAATCCCGTATGGCTGTCATTTGGGTTGTTCGCAGTCTTTTGTTATTACAAGCAGTACCAAGGTGAATAACTTGATGTCCTTATGCAAGTGGAGAGATCTGTCTGTAGGATAGAGTCAGGAAATGGGCTGTGTCAGGAGCGATAGGCATTTGTAATTTTGATGGATGGCACCAAATTGCCCTCCTTGGTGCCATACGCAGGGCGGCTTCTCTCGGCAACACAGGGATCCCTGTTTCCCTACACCTTACCCACCACCGTGTGTTGTCAAATGGGGGTGATTTTTTCCAACCTCATGGGTGGGGGGAAAAATGGTGCGTTAGTATAGTTGGACTGTTTTTTCTCTTATCATGAGTGAGGCAGAGTACCTTTCATGTTAATGTCCTTTGTGTTTCTTTTGCCCTAAACTGTAGGTCTTTTGCTCATTTTTCCTTTGCATTGTTGGTCTTTTTCTAATCGAGGGAGATGACTGTCAGCAATCAGGGTTGCAGATATTTTTTTTCCTCATCTGTGGTTTGTCTCTGAACTATATTCATGCTGTTTCTTTGACACCATATACTCAAATTTCCCCATAAACTTCTTTGTTGGTTTCCAGATTTTGAGTCTACATTAGAAAGTCTTCCTCCATTCTGAGATGACTTATTTTAGTACTCTTATGGCTTCAAAGTTTAATGTTGAATTCTTACATCGTTTGGAATTTGACCTGGTTGATAGTGTGATGTCTGGATCAACTTTTTTCTTTCCCAGATGGTCCCAAGTATTTAGAAAGTACTAAATGGGACTGTTTAGTGAAAAGACCTGTCATACCTCGCTAAATCCTTAAAATAACACTCTTCCTGGTGAAGTCTGACTGACTTAACATGTTCATGAGATAGTTGCCAATAAGTGTTTACCGGAACACTGTATGTTACAGATGTTGAATCATGTGCAGGGAATAAAATGTGAGTTTTCATTTCCCACCTCCTGCCCAAAAGGAGTCAGACCATCCTGTCCCCTTTAAGCGCCTCCATCTGTGCTGGATTGTGTCCGTGCCTTGAAACAGTGGCAAGGGGAGGTGGAAAGTCCCTTAAGCCTCAGTCCAAAAATTGAGAACATTCCAGGACAGCTACCTCAAAGCTCCCGACTTGAAGCCTTCTTCTGGGTAAGAGCTCAAAGGACTGGGCAGTGCTGTTAGAGCTCCCTTGTTGAAAGCCAGCCACGACGTAAAAACTGCTCTGTTCATGTTCTCGGTCTGGTCAAAATGTGGTTTATGAAATGACCTCTGCTGTCTTATCTCCTGGAAAGCATTAGCACAATTTCAGTCATTCCTAGGACTCTCCAAGGATTGCTTGGCAAACTTAATATTGAGCATGAAAGTGTATTGTGCTGAGACCACTTAGGTGCATATAATTTAATTTCCTCCCACATTCCTCAGACAGTAATTGCAGGCACTTTGTATCCTCCAGTGAAGTTCTTGCTGCAGAAATCAGATTTTTGTCACTTGCAGCTATAATAAGAGTTGAATGGGCCACCTCTCCTGACCATGTGAGGTCTAAAATGTTTTGAAACCTCTTCTCGTTTGATACACGTATCCTCTCTCACACCTCATCCGTCTTCATAGTTTGGTTCACTTTTCCTCTTTCCTTCTTCCCTTCATCTCCTCCTCACATCTGACAGGCTGTACTTATCCAAGGTATGACAACCATATGTCTCAGGATTTCCAGAATTGCCCCGATGTGAAGTATGTCATTTGATGATTCCCAAAAGTACTTCGATATTTGTCAGATCACATGTGCCTTTTACGGTTTGGAGACTATGAGAATGAGCAGTGCAAATTCCGAATTCTTCTTTCTAGAAGATTCTGTCCCAGGAAGATAATACAAGGATAAACGGAGTTATACAAACAGAATCCTTTCACATACAGTAAAGGGAACTGAACAGCAAGTGAGTGGTGGCAGCCGAAAAAAAAATGTCAACTCCGAACTTAAAGTGGGCTCTTTTCCAAGTGGGACCCCTGAGTTACTGCAAGCAGACTCTCCCCTTTGAGGAAAAGCCCAGCAATGCCCACAGGCTTTTCCTTCTATTGTTGTCTTTGTCACTTCAATTTCCAGAAACATTTTGCCCTAATAAATCAATCCCCATCTTTTTAACATCTTCCTTGAAGGCATGTGAATGTTCTCAACTTTCTATTTATAAGTGGCTCTTTTTCATACATGGTTTACTATAACAGCTCCATTCACAAAAGTAAATATTAATGTGCTTTCTGTAGTCAACAGCATGAAAATAAATGGGATTATTAGCAGGCATGGCACTGTAAATTTAAATGAGGGCAGTATATAAGTCAGTTAGATTGCTTAATTAATATGCAGCTGCAGCTCAGCCAACTGCCTGTTCTAGTCTGCCATTAGCATTTTGAGCTGCATGCTGCATGACAAAGTCCTTGTCACCCTGATATGATAAAACCGTGGAGCTTAATTGGAAGACAATGACTGGACTTCTGACCCCTACACACCGTTCCACTATTTTGTCATCCCAGGTTTGTGGAAGATTCTCAGACCGGTCTTGTGGTCTTCCCTCGTGTGGGCCCCCGCGGCAGTGAGGTCAAGAGCAGTGTGGTAATAAGCCAGGGACCCAGAATGAGAACAATGGGACCTCTCATCTCTTGTCAAAAGGGATGTACGCTTTGACCCAGATGTCTGTACATTTCAGAAACCGCTGGTCCTGTAAGCAGGGCTGGACATGCTGCCTTTTCGGGACCCTTTTTGGTATATGGTGGTGCTGAGTGGAATTTCAGTATTTTCAATATTCAGCCTTCCCGGGCCCAAGATCAGCAGCTTGTTTTCGAAAAGTCTCTGTCACCTATTTCCCAGATTCTTGTCAGAGGGGCAGGAAAGGTTTTAAGTAAGAATGAAGGTAGCAAAGTTATCGATGTGAGTATCTGGGGGAAGAAACTGAAGCAACAGAAATGAGTCTTTCCATTGGACTTTGGTCACTCTGGGGGTTCTGGGTTAAGGGTGTGTCAGATTCCTGGAAGGCGATGGGGAGGGAGAAGGGCAGGTCTAGAGATTTCTTCCTCCTCTTCCTTGTTGGCTGCATCTTAGTCTCTGTAACTTGAGTAATGACTGATGCTGATAAAATGCTGTCAGAGCAGCTGCAGAGGGGGAGCGTTTGTCCATCCGTCTGTCTGTTTGTCTCTCTCTCATCCAGAGAAGCAGTTAAGCACCCCGGGCCTGTCCCGTGCTGGCCATGTGCGCGTGCGCTCTAGTGGGGAGCTCGGAGCTCGGAGAGCCGACACTGAGGGCTTGCGGATCCTGGTGGATGTCTACTGTATTTATTGCTTTCTCTCCAGCACAGATTCCTTGGTGTTTGAAAAAGCTTCTCTCTTCAAAATCTCTCCCTTATCTGAAGAAATAAGAGGTTATTTTTAGGAATTTTAGTCCAAGACCAAATGGTCATGACTTCCTGACTACCCGCTTAATGTGTCCGTGGGCTGTACGCAAGCTAGACTGATCCACCCATGCACGAGACCTCGGGCACCACACGGGCCTGGGCCACGGATCATGGGGTTGGGCTTGAGACCGAGGGAGCTGCTGGCCAGAATCTGTATCTGTTTGATGAGCTGATAGAGAAAGTATCCCACGTTATCCTCTTGACTTCCAGTCAAGCCTTTCCTAGAAGTCTTAAAATTTAAGAGCCCACGTTCGTTTTCTAAAAATGGATGAATGGAGAGTGATACAGAAAGTGCGTTTGCATTTTGCTACTTAGAACTTTTCCTGAGATGCACGTGTATCTAATAGGTTGGCCATCTTCGGTCAAGCACCGGAAACCCTTGGCTTGGATTTAGGATCTGTGTTACATGAAGAATGTATACGTTTAAACGGTAGACTGGCATTCAATGCTGAGAGGCAGTCTTTCTAAGAGCGGCATGTAAGAAGTGTACCAACTCAGAGACCAATAAATGTGCATCTCCCTTTTTGTTTGCCTTCTGGTCCCTACACCTCTTGAGTTGGAACTGAGGAAAATGACCTTGTGCCCACCGGGTTGTCTTTCTTGTTCCTATTTAGAAGCATTCAGTGAATGTTTGCTGTCACTCTATCTTGATATTTCTTCATGGGGAGGAGTTTGAGAGAGCCATCTAACTCCGTGTTTTTCAGTTTCATTCAAGTGGTGGGACACTTGGAATAAGGACATCAGAACATCCATGAGTTACTTAATAAGTAAATACAGTTCAATTCCATGACAGAAACTAAAATTTAATTGGCCGATAAGCAGAACCGTCCACGAAGGTGGCTTAAAGAGTCGCTTTGACTGTGAAAGAAAAACTTTCACTTGCGAAGTCTGTGATCTGACGAAACAGTTCTCCAGTATGGGTGGCAGAAGATGATGCTTCAACTTCAGGAAATGCCATCCTCTTTCTGAGAACTTAGGTTCCATAAGAAACAGAGGAGAAGACCTTTCAAATTCTTATTTAAGTATATGAGATGCAGTTTTATTTTTTACTGAATTTGAGAGGATTACATTAACATCCTTGAATTCTCAACTACGGTTTTTTATCCCATCTGGGTCCCTATAAATTCTAGGTGCTTACTTTTATGGTCACTTTCATGGTACGTGCCATCTGAGACCATTTTGTTTCTTCGGTGGCTTTCTTAGAGTCTGGAACCATTTCCCCTGTATCACTGCTCTTCTTAACCAGGGACAGCACACACCATTGTCCTCGGGGGAGTTTTTCCAGATGACACGGGCCTGTTCCCCAACAATGGAGCTGCTCAGCTAGAATCACTAGGGGTGGGGTTCATCCAGCAGGGGCGCTTTAGAAGCTCCCCAGACCAAAGAGATAGATACGTAGCTCACTGATAACCACCACTTGACTGAAATCTTACTGACTTGTGTGCTTACGTGTGAGAGAAAGAGAGAGTGACTGACTTCAGGACCCTTCAGTATGGAGGTGTACCTACTTTAGGAAACTCAGTATCAGCAGAATCTGTTGCAAAGGTAGATTAAGGGAAACAGAAGTTACCTAATTTGGATCATTACTAAGCTGGTCAGAGTCATTGGAAAAAATTTATCTGTTCTCATTTCCCAAGGGAGACATATTGATGGTGAGTAGAGGGACAATAAGGAAGGGATGAAAGAAAGGGGGAAAGGGAAGAACATAAGATGTATGGTGGGGATCCAGCAGACTGTAATTGGTAATTTAACTTGTAAATGTATTTTTCATTCCAAACATGGTGCACTTCATTGTTTTCTTTCCTTTTTTAAGGTATTTGCTAAGTAAATATTCATTGTAAAGAAATGATAATTTTAGAAAAATGGCCCTTTATGATCCAGAATCTGTTTCATTCAAGGGGCATTTTTAGAATAAGTTGAAAGCGAATCGGACCCAGGCAGAAATTTGAAATTGTATGCACAGTGACCCCCTTGAGCATTTTCAGAAATTCTGTGCCCATTCTCCTGAGCTCAAAATGAGAGACAATACTGCCTCTTCGAACACATCACCGTGAAAGCATGTAAGAGGCCTTTACTTGTTTATCCCTGGATACTGCTGAAGGCCAAAAACAATCTCTCGTGGGACTTCTCTGAAAGGAGTGAGTTCAGATTCAGAGTCATGTTGGACCCTTGGATCAGCTGCTTTTCTTAGGTATTAAACCCACCGCGTCTAATTTGCACACAAAAGAGTTCACCTCAGTGTGGTCGATGATAGTGAAAAGTTGACACCAAACCAGCATTTGGATCAGCCTCTCCGTCAAAGCAGACCACCAGGGGTGCCTGGGTGGCTTAGTCAGGTAAGCGTCTGCCTTCTGCTCAGGTCATGATCCCAGGGTCCTGGGATCGAGTCCCGCGTCAGGCTGCCTGCTCAGCGGGGCATCTGCTTCTCCCTCTCCTACTCACCCTGCTTGTGTGCTCTCTCTTTTTTTTCTTTCTCTCCACTCTCTCGAATAAATAAAATCTTTAAAAAAAAAAAAAAAAAGCAGGCCTCTGGTAATTAGTGATTAAAGGGCTAAACATCTGACCATGTGACACAGCCATAAAATGGGGGAGAAAGTCAGCATTAATGACTATATCAGTTCCTATTTGTTGTAAGGGAGTTAGTACAGTATGGTTCAATTTTGTTACACAACAGAAAACAGACTGTGCGTGTGTCTCTGTGTGTGAGATGACAACAGGAGCCCCCGATGGATGTCCTCACTCCATTTATGCTGTCCTGTCCTCCCCGCTTGTCCCATAGCAGCCAAAATGAGCGTTTGGAAGGAGACGAGTCTGACTGTGCCCCCCACTGATTGAAGCCCTGGGTCAGCTTTCCATTTCCGGTAGATACCAGCACGCTTGCGGCCTTGGAGCTGTCATGATCTGGCCCTAGGCCGCCCCTCCACCCTTGCCTCCTGCCGCCCTTCCCTTGTTTACCTCTGGCGTCCTTTCAGTTCCTGTAACAGGCAAGCTCACTCTGCTCTCGAACGAGCTCTTTGACCTGCCGGAGCCGTCCTCCCCGACACGGGCCCTTGGCTAATCCTCTTCATTCGGGTCTCTGCTGTGGTGACAGGCTCAGCCTGTCTTACTCTCTTCATGCCCCTTGACTACGTGAAATCGGTTGTTGACTTGTTTATGGCAGATCTTGACCAAAAGAAGTGCCGTGTCTGTCTTCTTGGTCACACTGCACTGCCCCCTCATCGCAGATGTTTGAGGGACAGTAATAAAAGAGGAAGAGCGTGGAAGGATATACTCCTCAAATGCAGATAGTGTTGGTCACTAGGTAGACGATTTGGAGTAACTTTAATTGATTGCTTTTCCTTTTCGTGCCTTTGTATTTCCTAATTTTTCTGCTGACATCATGTATTATGTATGCAATTTGAATGCTTGGCCGGGCTTAAGGAAGCGGCTTTAAAGCTTCTAGGCATTTGCAGGGAGAAGGCATTGCTTGCCCACTCCGTGCCGAGCGGGGGTGTTGGATCGATGTTTGCGGAGTCCCCCGATACCTTTATTCTGAGGGAAGTTGTTTCCCCAAAGTTCTGTAGGTCATTGTCCACCTGAGTCCTTGTGTGGGTGGGAAGTAGGTTTGACCTGCACTGAGGTGCCCATGTGGAAAGCTGCGTCTCCCAGATTTCTGACCTTCATCCACGGCGGTGCACTTTTCTCTGACAATCACAGGGTTATTTTGCTCCAGGGAAAATCCATTATACACAGCAGCACATGGCGCACTGGGGTGTGATGTGCTTCGGTACACGCTGCCCTTTTTCTTTTTCCCCAAAGAGAATGCAAAGCTGCTAGCTCCCCACATAACAGTGAGTGGATGGCGTCCCTGCCTTCTTCCAGAAAAAGAATCGATGATACAGTTTATCCTTTCAGAGTCACCTGACTTGAGCACTACCTTGACCAATAGCAGTTCTATGTACCAATAGCTTTATATATTAGAAATTTAACAGGTGTAGGAGTTATGTCTTAAAATAGGAGACTTATTTGCGTGTGTGTGTGTGTGTGTGTGTGTGTGTGTTTTCAGCTAGTTCAAGTCTGACCTGATGAATTGCATGTCATTTGTTTTGGTGTTGGAGAGCACTTCTTTGGGCTAGGAAGTTCCTCAGTGGTCCAGTATCTCAACAAAAGCAGGTCATCTCTAGCTATGACACTGGACGGTTAAGGTTGTACCTCGCTTGTGGAGTTCGTCACCTGTGTTTTTACTTGAATGCTACTTTCTGGAAATCCATGCAAATTTGAGGGAGAGAGGAATCCGAGATTAGAAAACTTGATGACTGATTTAGAAACAGAAAGAAGCTATTCCCTCAGACAAAATCATGTGTGTGTGTGTGTGTGTGGCTTTTTTTTCCACATGGATTTCTATCATTTTCACATGC
Organism: Lontra canadensis; assembly: GCF_010015895.1. Taxonomy (NCBI): domain Eukaryota; kingdom Metazoa; phylum Chordata; class Mammalia; order Carnivora; family Mustelidae; genus Lontra; species Lontra canadensis. The sequence continues at coordinate 24,215 of NW_022631326.1, forward strand.
GGTAGAAGATCTGGTTATTATCAGAGCCCTAAAACATTTTGTTCATTTCATATCCGTGTAGCTTAAGTCAGACTGACTGACGTTCTTTCCAAATTTAGGTAAAGACAGCTAACGATGAGTGATGAAAACTTGTTTTATTATTTATATTACGAATGCCAGGCAATTCACGGGGGGAGGGGAACATCATTTTCAGCCCTTTGCAAGAGCAGTCCTGCAAGACATGTGCCGAGTAGGAGTGACTTATGTTCAGAACCCCCTAATGGCATGGAGCAGCGGTCCAGATTGCTTCTAGAACAGTGCCCAAATGTACAACCGGTTAGAGCTGCTTTCCGTCTGGAAACAGGCGCTGCTGAAAGAAAAGTGCCGTGCCCAGCGGAATCATCGCAGGATACTTTGGATTAAATGAGCAAAGACAGCTCTGAAGAAAAGTTGACTTACTCTAGTGGTTGGAATGCAGCCCCCGGGAATAGCAGAGCTGGAGTGTGTCATCGGGGCTTGGTGTGGGGCGCCCCAGGAGCGGGCTGGGTCCCAGGGACACCGAGCAGCAGAAGGATGCCGCCTGCTTGGCTAAAAGCCCCAGCAGCAGGGGCAGCTACGGTGAAGCCCCTCGGCCAGATGAACGGGGACCCTTCTCTGGTCACAATAGCCATTCATGCTGAGCAGCCTCATTAAATATTCAGCCTGTGCTTCCGGCAGCTCATTAGGGCCGCAATGAGCAGTGACGCGGATGCTGGAAAGCCGAGGGCCAGCCGGCATCAGTAGGCAGAGGCTGAGTGAGCTGCCGATGGCTTTTCTGTGCACTGCGTGTCCTGTGATGACCAGTGTTTGCTCCCTGCTTTGCCTCAAGTCCAGGTAAAATAACACAGACAACAGGCAGGGGACACCTGTGAGCTCCAGGTTCTTCTCCCCAATGTTGTCTGTCCAGGGCCCCGGATCCTGAGGGCTTGCCCCCTCCGAGCCCTCCGACCCTCTTAGAAAGCTGTGTGTAGCTTCGGGGGCCTTCCGAGCACTGACAATGTGCTGCTATTGTGTACTTGGGGCTGTTTGATGACTGCGTTTGGGAGGATTTGAGGTGTGGTTTTGAACTTGGGGCTGGAGGTGTGGGAAGACCAAACGACTCTTCTTAATGGATCAAATTTAGAACTATTGTGGGGTCATCCTAACAGTGTGTGGAGCAGATTTTGCTCTGTGGATGCCAAGTTTTGGTGGATTAGAGCAGTTCACTAGTAAGCTTTCTCCTTTTAACTCTCAGGAGAGATATGGTACAATAAAATATATAATATATATATATATTATATATTTATATTCTTCAGCTATTGGGGATTCTTCCAATAGATGGAATGTTGTCCTTCTTAAATCTTGTTACTTTCCCATGGGCTTGCACTCAGTGCTGTGTGGTATTTAAAGCTGGTAAAATCTGTGAAGGAAGAATGGGAAAAAATGAACTCCAAGTGTATTTCTCTGGTCTCACTGTTTTCATGTTTTTCTCTTTGCTGCACAGGAAATGTTTTCAGACAGCTCATTTCTATGTGGAAGATAGCAGTTCACCTCGGGTCGTCCCCAATGAAAGTATCCCTATTATCCCTATTCCGGGTAAGTAAGACACACTCTTCTTTCCAGCGGGCTAATCATTTTCCTCTTTTGTTGGTACTTTTGTGTGACACCCATGACAAAATATTATTTTCCTAGCCTTTGAAAGCTTGCCCTAAGAGATCCTTCCCTAAGGGGGATTTAATGAAATCTTTTCTCCTTTACATAACTGCACTGTGATGGAGTCCTCTTTTTAAGAGGAACAAATAGCTATGAGTTAATACAGGAGAGACTCACGGACAGGGAGGGGAAGTACCAACAGACAAAAGGGAAAGCAAAGATCATTTGCAGTCTGCTTGGACCGGGTTTCATTTTGATAGGCAACTTGCACTTACATTTTTTTTTTTTTTAAATCACCATTTGTGATAAGGTTTTCTCGAGGTTTCTCTTGAGATTCCTTCCTCTACAAATACTTTATCTTAGCATTGGAAGTTTTGCTTCTTAGGAACTTGTGGGGAAGTTTAGGGAAACACTCTGGGTCCAGGACTCATTTCATGGGTCCTTGGGTAAAAAAGGTGAAACACTCAGCTGATGTTGGGGGGTCAGGACTGGTTGGAATACGATGTAGTGTATCCCGGCAGGTGCCGCTGAGAAGTTCGGTAGCTGGTTCGTTGTGGTAGATGGGATGTGGGAACTGAAGATGGCTCCCAGCTTGTTCGTTTGGCATAACTGCCTTTTTTGCCAAATCTGAACTTTCTTCCTGTGGGTTTCTTTATGTGCTGGTAAACATCTATCTCTCGATATGTCCAACATCCACCCTTCTGACATTATTTTTTTGGTAACCAGAAGCACTGCTTTTCCCCTAGCGCTACATCCCGCCCACCTGCAGCTTCCCGCATTCTCCAGAAAGGTCTTCCCCATCTGATATGCCATGTATTGTAGTTGTTGGTTTATTGTCTTCTCCTCCTACAACAAGAGCTTCATAAAGGCAAGTGGGTGTCTCCTTGGTGCTAGTTAGTCCCCGGCACATAGTAAGCATTCTTTAATTCTCTGAATAAATGAATTCATGTCAGCAAAGCATTATTCGGGTTCCCCAAAGGCTGTATCTGTGAAGCTGGGAGGTACAGTCATTCCCTTCGTGCCACAGAATGTTTCTGTTGTTGAAAAACCTTCATGAGGGGCGCCTGGGTGGCTCAGTGGTTAAGTGTCTGCCTTCGGCTCAGGTCAGGATCTCAGGGTCCTGGGATCGAGCCCTGCATCGGGCTCCCTGCTCAGTGGAGAGTCTGCTCCTCCCTGTCCCTCTGCCTGTCGCTCCCCCTGCTTGTGAGCACGCCCTCTCTCTCTGTCAAATAAATAAATATTAAAAAAACAAACCTTCACTAGGTGCAGTTACGGTTGGGAAGTTAATTGGACCTTTGTGTGTCAGTATATGTGAAGTCATTGGGTATGGCTGGAATTGGCCATGTTTTCTCCAATCTGGTCACCTTCTCTCATGAAAGCTTGTCACACGGAAACAAGAGGGGTAGCAGAAAAGTCTCTGGGTGAGTTCTTACTGGATCACTTCATGGCTGCTAATCCATCCCCAGACAGATGGGGTAGGTTTTATGCTCCCCTTCATTCTTCTTCGCTGAGCCTTACCCTTGAGTCTTGGTGGAGGAAATCCCACTCCTGCTTTTGAAAGGCAAGGAAGCAGACAGGGATCCTCAGTCTTACACTTACACGGAATAAGTAGTTTTGTCCAAGCTGCAGGAGTCACGCACTAGCACGTGTGTGTAATCATTTTCCTCTCGAGACACCCAGAGTATGTGTTGGCCTCTGGAAAATGCCCGGGGCCTTCTCTTTCCTCTGCCCTGAGTCATCTGACAGATACAGCTGGTGGGTACCTGTGTAGTTGAAATATATTTTAAAAGGTTAGGTGGTGAGATACTTCTTGGGCTGTCTTTCCATTTTTCTTTTCTTTTCCCACTGGATGGGGAATCAGAAAACCTAGGATCTCACTCTGCCTCTGCTGTGAAAGCTTTGGTCACTGCCTTGACCTCTCTGAGCCTTAGTTTCCAGAATCTGTAAAGTAAACAGGATGCTTGATCTACCCACACTTGCGGCAGTGTTAAAACTCAGGTAAGGTGTTATGTGTAAAAGCATTTTGGAAACCATAACCCAGAAATGTCCGTTGTTGAAGCTTTCCTTCCCAAATCACAGTATGGTTCATCCCAGTAGCTGTGGAGAATGAGCATTTGCCTGGTACTCAGGTTAAGATTGTCCCAAACACTGAACCAAATTTAGTCAGTGTGGCCCACCACGCCTTGCTCTATGCCTTGGACTTGGGGATTTTCAGTTCACTAGAATCCTCAGAAACTGCCAATCCGTTGTGCCTGCCTTGCCACACCTCTGGATAGGTGTTTCCAGTGTTTTCTGCCTCATTTCCCATCTACCTGTTCAATCACCACTGTAAATACAGTAGTTCTCCCCACCCCACCCCCCTTTTTCCGTGAGGCATATGTTCCACCACCCCCAGTGGATTCCTGGAACTTCAGGTCTTATTAAACCCTGTGTATACTGTTTTCTCCTCTACATACATACTTGTGAGGAAGTTGAATTTATGTATCAGGCTCAGTAAGAGATTCATAATAATTAGAAATAAAAGAGAAGAATTATAACCATATATTGTAATAAAAGGTACGTGTGTCTCTCTCAGAATCTCATTGGACTGTCCTCACCATTCTTGTGATGGTGTGAGATGATAAAATGCCTATGGGACGAGACACGGTGAGGGGAATGACATAGGCATTGTGATGTAGCACTGGGCTCCTGTGGTCCTTCCGACCATACATGGGAGGAGGGGGAGGGTCGCCTGCGTCTGGACTACAGGTTCAGGTAACTAAAGCCCCAGATGAGGGGGTACTACTGTACCCACAACCCAAAGGCATTTCTGGAAATGTGAGTTTTTCCTAATTCCATACTCACTGGTAGTGTAAGTATATGGAGAAAAAACTGCTTCAGACTCTCCACTGACTGAGAAATCCGTGGTGTTCAGCTGTGCCTCACTGGACATGGTGCAGCCTCGAGGAGCTCTAAGCAGCTGTGGAAATGAAGGAGTTGGAATCCCATATGCAGTGTGAGGGTCAAGGACTAGAGAACCAAGATAAGGCCATTCTTCTTCTGTTTTCCCAGGTGGCACAGCCTTCACTGGGGGGAACATGCCAAGACAAATCAACTCATTTCACCCTTAACTGGGAAGAAGTTACTCTCCGTGACCTTTCTTTAAAGATTTTTCAGTTTTGGGGCGCCTGGGTGGCTCAGTTGGTTAAAGCCTCTGCCTTCAGCTCAGGTCATGGTCTCAGGGTCCTGGGATCGAGCCCCGTGTCGGGCTCTCTGCTCGGCAGGGAGCCTTCTTCCCCCTCTCTCTCCCTGCCTGCCTCTCTGCCTACTTGTGATCGCTGTCAAATAAATAAATAAAATCTTAAAAAAAAAAAAAAATTTTTTTTTTTTTCCAGTTTAATCCCATTCTCTCCCTTTTTCGGAAACAACTCCCCCACTGACCTGTATAATAGTCCCATTTGTAAAATATTTTGTCATTTATGATGCAGTCTAACCATCCAGTGTTCTCTTTATTCTTATGGTTTCTTCTGGTTATTAGCATCCTACTATGTCATGCAGAAGAAATTCAGTACAAGAAAAACACACTTTTTAACAATTCATGAGCTATTTTCACTCTGGTAAAGTTTTCAACCCTTTTCCTTAGTGGAGACCTCCTTGGGATTCTTCTGAATGATTTACCCTAGGAATTATCTCATTGTTCTTATTTCCAAAAATACGATATTTACAGACTTCATAGGGAGTATTTGTTCTACCTGCTAGACCTCCGTTATAATTTTTTTAAGATTTTTATTTATTTATGAGAGAGAGAGCAAGTGGGATCATGACCTGAGCCTGAGGCAGATGCTTAACCGACTGAGCCACCCAGGTGCCCAACCTCAGTTATTTCATCCTTTTTCAAAACCTAGTAACGGGACTACTGGGCCTGCGATTTAACAACTTTTATCACTTGAACTCCTTTCCTATAACTGATTGTTTAAAAAAAAAAAAAAAAGAGAGACTTCCAGACCACCGCTCTAGTGAACTGAACCATTATACCGGTTAAGAAAGTTACGGATGCAACAGGGCAAATTTGAGAATTCAGGCACCAAACTGTTACAAAACAGAGCTTCTGGGTCATCCCTGGACTATGCAATAAGCTCTGTTCTGAGAACTTCCTTTACATTTAAGCTTGTTTTTAGGAAACCTCATCCTACAATAGATACTGAGCGTTTACTGACGCCATGGATTATTTTCACTACAGTCAGTCCTACAGAGACAGGTGCAGGGGATAGCATCATCTAGAAGCCGCAGAAACTGAGGTTCGGAGACCCTATTAATTCACCCAAGCTGATGGGAAGGGTGGAACTAACATTGGAATTCCTCTGTGTGGCTTCAAAGCACAGACGCCTGGGAAATGGCTCTGCCACCCCTTGGCTGGCTCTTCCGAAGGTTCTGCTATCTCAAGCCTTCAAGCCCCTCATTTGGATATTGATTCATTAAACCAAGGCCTTTCAAATACATGTGAGCATCCCCTGTAGTTTTTCCCCCCCGAGTTCTTGATGACGATCTTCCACCAGCCCTGACCTTTTGCCTCTCGGCTGAATTCTCTTAAAAAGCCCTCTGAATAGTTTCATTATTCTTTTGTTGAAGTTTCCTCCTTACCAAAAACTCCTCTCTACCTCTGTTACCTAGTCCTTTTTGTTCTCTTACTTTCTAAGAAAAAGGCTCTCCACCCACCTATACTTTCCTTCCCTGTGCAAAAATAGGCACATTTCAATATGTGATTGAAATGACGTGGGGAGAAATTTATAAATACGTTGAAACTTTTGGGTGATTCTGCTGTGGTTGAACTGCAGAAACAGTTCTGGTCTTCAAATCCCAAAGCACAAGTGGAATCAGTAAGTTACGCTAACTTTTTCAAAAGTATTATAAAATAGGCAAATGATTAAAGAGAGCTTTGCTAATTGATCACTCGGCCTTTGGAGATAGCCATTCATAGGAATTCCTGAGGAATTCTGAGTTATTAATTTTCCTGAATTGAATGGAAATTCAGGAGTTTAGAATCTTCAGTGTGTTATCCTGATTTAACATAGCAAAGACGGTCTTGTCAGAATGAGGACATTTTTTTTCCTGATCTCACCTACACTTATGCAAAATGCGGAAGTGCTAGAGAATGTGAATGCGATGGCTAAGGCCGGTTAGCCACAGTAGAAAGAACTCTTCTTCGGATGCAAGAGTATTTATCCAACGTGAAAGAAATTAAAGAAGTGCTTTTGAAGTTAGGTTCCAGTCACCGTAGAAGTGACAGTTCTGTCATCAGGACCATTTGGAGTTACAGTGCCTGCTGCATATATGGGAACAGTGGTTAGTTGGTTGGTTAGTTTTCCAGATAAGTTGAACTCTGACTTGTGCATGAGAATGAAAGGGGCTTTGACTTTTAATATCTTTCACTAACAATTTTTCAGAATCCAAAGTTCCATGGTTATGCTTTCTCCACTGTTACCCGGGAAGGTAAAGCATAATTGAATGCAATAACTTAGTGGGTCAGTCCCCTCGTAGTGCGAAGTAGTACTTAATCTGTGACATTTTTAAGATACTGAAGTGGTAAAACAGTTCCTTTAAGATCCACATTATTCTTAACATCTACAAGTACTTTTTAAAAATTTAGACTTTTCGGGGCGCCTGAGCAGCTCAGTTAGTTAGGCGTCTGTCTTCACTTCAGTCGTGATCCCGTGGTCCTGGGATCAAGCCCACACCCGGCTCCCTGCTCATCAGGAAGCCCGCTTCTCCCTCTCCCACTTCCACTGCTTGTGTCCCCTCTCTCGTTGTGTCTCTCTCTGTCAAATGAAATCTTAAAAAAAAAAAAAAAAATCTAGACTTTTCGATCAGGAGATACCCATTTTAAAGGACAAACTTCAATAATACGTTCATTGCAGTTGCCGAAGTGTTACATACGTATGTCATTTATAGATTGGTTTCACTACATTATAGTATTCTTTCAGACTTTCACTATATTACAGTTTTTTAAAATCAAAACTTAGCTCATGCAGTTAACCTGATTAATGAGTATGTTGTATGGGTTTTTCCAAATGTGCATATTGTCAGGCGCAGATGTCCTCAGAAATGCTTTTTTGTGGAAATCAGAGGATCTAACTTGCTAATAAAAGCATTACAAAACAAAATGTTGCTGCTAACCAGTAGCTTGGAAATCCAGAAATGATTCATGCCTTTCCAGCAGTTAAAATACATCTTAATAATTTGAAGGTCACTGGCTTCAGCAGGGGGCCAGCATATAAAGGGGTTTTAAACATGCAGTTTAAAACCCTTGGGATTAAACCAACCTTGTTGGCATATTTTATTTATACAGAGATTATCTCCAAAGGAGATTCATTGGTCTTTTGACTATAATGAAACCTTTTCGTTATTGACTTCATTGTGTCATAAATGAAAAGAGATTTCTTTTTATGGCAGGAAATATAATGTTCCAATCTCCACAACACTCCTTGCATCCAAAGAGTCTGATTTAGACAAAACTCTGCTTGTCGTGCCCTAATGTGGAAACTAAAATCTCAATAATGTTCTTTAATTTCATGTTTGCTTTATCTTCCTAAGTGGACACAGAGGTGTTACCAAATGCAGAAAGAGGCCTGAACTTGGCCTCTGGGAGCTGAGAGGCAGCCAAGAAGGGACTGAGTTCCTGAAATCCGGATCTGTCCACTAGAGGGGTGGTAAAGAGCCCAGTTGTGGGATGTGGGGGAGCAAGGGGGTAAGGTCTGAGCAGGAGGGACTTGACCCAGGGACTGTGTTGAGGGTTATAGGATCCCCCTGCTGAGAGACAGAATTGGCATAGGGTTGCAGGAACTACTGGGTTAAATGAACTTCACAGAGATGGGTGGCAGAGTGGGTGGGTGACGGAAGGCCCTTTGGAATGGTAATGGTAATTATATATATGTACCCGCACTTGCTGGTATGGGTATTATCTTTAACAGATGTTAAGCCAGTCAATCCCAGCATTAAGCATCTTGGCATGAGGGTAAACACTTTAACACTTCATTTTACCTGGCGTCATCAACGTGATCAGAATACCAGTGTGAATTTTCCAGGTTGACTGAAACTTACAGTTAAAGCTAAAGTGTATCATTTCATTCCTATTAAATCAGGAAGTTTCTTTAAAAACCGTGATTGAGGGCGCCTGTGTGGCTCAGTTGGCTAAGTGTCTTCAGCTCAAGTCATGATCTCAGGGTCCTGGGATCGAACCCCACATCAGGCCTCTCTGCTCAATGCAGAGTCTGCTTCTCCCTTTCCCTGTGTGCGTGCTCTCTCTCTTTCTCAAATAAGTAATGCTTTTTTTTTTTTTTTTAAGATTTATTATGGTTTTCTGCCCTCTCTAACCACATATATTCAAATTAAGCTCTAGAGAGAGGTCAAATAAGATAGAAGACACAAGGCTTTGGAGTCAGCCCGGCCCCACCAGCTGATAATGACAGTGGACCTTGGCCAAGCTCTTGGATCTCTTTTAGCCAGTTTCCCCATCTATAAAATGGGTAATCATAGCCCCAAATCATAGGGCCACACGGGTAAAGCAATTAGCACCCAACAATAAATCCTAGTTATCAAGCATTTACAGAATGCTAAGCACTCTTATAAGTACTTCAGTCATCTGTTGACTCTTTGTAACTCTCTGTGAAAAGTCATTATTAATCTCATTTTACAGATGAGGAAAGGCAATTACAGAGAGGTGAAGTCACACAACCAGGCCGTCTGGCTCTGGCTTCTCCACGTACACCATTGCCCCTAGGTGCCTGGCACAGAGGGTTCTTTCCACCATTGATAACAAAAATGACAGCTGGGGGGGTGGGGAATGACACCTAGACAGCTGAAGACGGGCCGAAGACGCGGCCACGGAGCTGTACAACGGGCTGAGCCCTCCGGGGCACCTCCTTGGGACTGATGTTCAAGAACAGCCTCAGCTGCTGAGTTTATTTGTTGTTTTTTCTTTTTTTCTTTCCAACGGCAAAAAAAAAAAAACCCAATAAAGTGAAGTTTTGCCCTGTCTATCTGTTATTCCTGAAAAGGAAGAGAAAGCAAAGTGAGCCTGTGTAGGAGGTTAGAACCCTAGACCAATATAGGGGGGATTTCCCTCTACCTGGCTCCAGATTGCAAGTACAACGGGACATAGCCGGATTCAGGAAACACCTTTTCTCTATTTTCAGTGTTTTCTATTGTATTTCTTGTATTGTATTTTATTTGTATTGTATTTCTGTGTTCTCTCCAGTGTTTTCTATTTCTCTATTTTCAGTGCATCATTCTTTATTTTGTACAGTGCTTTATTTAACGTTCATCCTCTTGAGCTCTTTTTTACCGTCATGGAATCTGTCACCATTGGTGCTTCCCAGTAGATGGGGACCCTCTGTGAATGCACCTCTTGGGGTGCGTACAAACCAAAGACTGATTTCAGACTCCATCAAAAGTGGTACATAAGGATGGTTGACTGAACTAAAAGGCCTCTTATAGGTGAGGTTTAATTCTAACCACTAAAGGCTGAAATCTTGGAGAAAGTGTAACTAATAATGTCAAATAACAATTTCACTCTGAAAGGTGCTGATTCTCAGTGGACTTACCCAAACATCTTATACCGGGATGATTTAAGGATAACAGCAGGACTCTGATTTGTGCCTAATTCAAATCTTTGATATCTGAAAATTCTATAACTAAAAATATTGGCACAAAAGGACACAGGAATGTTTTATCCAAGATACTCTGTTTAGTTAACCGAGATGCTCCGTTTCATTCCTTGTTCTTCCTGGAAGTTGTGCTTGGATAATGAAGACAAATTGGGTGTCCCAGTGTGGGGGGGCCCAGGCTTCGTGTTCAGTACACCGGGAGTCAGAAGCCAGCTCTGCTTGCCGAGTTATTGGTCACTTTGGACATGTTGCTTCCATTACCTTGTGTGTAATGTGAGGAGAACAGTGTCCCCTTCACCTAGTTCTGGTGATGCTAAATGTAGGGAAAGCTTTTACCACAGGTGATTCTCATTCTACTGCGTCTCTCCTGAGACCACTTCATTATATATCCTCTCCCTCTCCCATCCAACCTGTAGTTAGTGAAAACCTCTTCCTCTGATGCAAGCTCCTATTTTTTTCCTCCATCACCACTACGTTGATAGCATTTGTTCTCACCTGAGTCCTCCGATCCATCCTTTTCGTGACCGGTGGAATCTGCACCAAGTAATTCTTGCTCACTCCTGCTGCTATCCATTGCTTCTCCAACACAAATGTGCCCTGGGGCAGAGCCCACCTCCCTACGATCTGGCTGAGTCCTGGGTGCTGAGTAAATGCCTCATCTGGTAGTTTCCCATTCACTCTGACCCAGACCACAGCCATTCTCCCTTGACCTTGGGTGGCCAGCTTCCACCATAGTCCAGATTTCAGTTAATGTTTCTGAGCTTATTTTCTCAACTGTGAGATGAGTAGGGAAATAGTACTTATCCCCCAGGGTTATTGGGAGGATTGGAGTACATGCTAATCCATCTAAAGGGCATAGAAAGTGCCTGGCCCATGGTTAGTGGCTGCTAATGGTCTCTGTATGATAGAAAGATGATAACATCTTTCAGATGGATGTCCCCTAACACCACAGGGTCTTTCCAGACAAAAACTGAGAAGATCAGGTCCACAACACTGTCCTAATTGCTTGGCTGTCTGCTAGTTACGGTAATTTTATAATTAAATGGCTCATTTTGTGAGTAATTTAATAGAACTATGTAAGAGGATAACTATGAGGACTTCTAATTAGTCATAGCCTTATATTCATCTTCATATTGAGAAAAAAGATGTGTGACCCTTCAGCTTTATTTATCTTGATTGAAAGACTGTGCGTTAACTGGGTAGCCTGTGGCGGTCAGTACCGCGTGCATGTGTGTGCGCGTGCATGCGCACAAATGTGTGTGTCTGTCTGGTAGTTGTAAGATGTTACCGTGGTGCCTGGAAACCCAGAGGGGTGTGGTTAGACTTCCTTGGGTAAAGAAGCTAATTGGAGAGACTAGTGAGTCATGTATTTCCATGATTATCCTGCTGAGCTCTGCTGGGTTTTTCCTGCATCTAGGCAGGAGAATAGCAGGCAGACTGATTTCTGGACATGGATGGCATTACCTTGGATAGTAGACTTGAGTGCTTGGCAGGAAAAAATAAGTTGTTACCCTGAAAACAATTTTTAATGACCAGAGGTGGGCTTTGACCTTTAAAATGCCGTGTTTTTGACTTTTAGAGCAAAGTACCTCTGAAGCTGATAGGTGTTTGCTTATTCTGAACGAGAGTCGTGTGCACCATAAATTTATTAGAGTTTACAGTTTCTAAGTTAATCATGGGATAAATGCTGCCCTTGGCCTATTGCGCTGTAACAATGTCCCTCAGAAACAGTGTCATCTTTGGTTCTAAATGTGTTGGGAGGAAACGCCGCCGTCTATATACTAAAGTGATCGCAGGGCTAGGTTGTGTCCCATCTCTCTCCCACTCAGTTTGCCTATTGTCCAAAGAGGGGTTTCTTTGGGTTAAATCTTTTCAGGACTCCAATTTTGTACATATTAATCCTTCTCTCAACCTCAGATCGTTTCTTTGCCACTTGATCCATACTGTAGCATTTGCTTACTTCTAAACATTTTAGGCGAAGTTGATCAGATAATTTTGGAAATTTTTCTTGAACTGTGCATTCTGCTCAATATTCTGGGGAAACGTTTTGGCTCCGCTCGCTTTGTTAATGCTGGTTACATCATTATGGGAGCTATAGAATTCTTGGGCGTGCAAAATGATTGCATATTCATGAACCTCTCCAATCCTGAAATATTTGTAAATAACTTGGCAATTTTTTTTCATAAGGTGGCCTATTAAAATGATTAGGTCTTTAATTGTTCACACGGAAAGAATGGGTGCTCACGGAGCACCATCTATTTGATCAGTAACATTTTTGCGCTAAGCAGTGTGGATTATGAACATATAAGTCACCTTCCTTAAACAAAGTAGAAGAGATGCTATTTTCCGCTTAAGAATGATTCAAGTTTGAAAATGTCAATGGATGCAAAAAGCCACCCTAGAGCTTTGCTCTCTCAAAAGAAAGTAGAGAAGGAATGACATAGTCAATGTTAGCTGTCACCAGATGAAGAGAAATCAGATTGTCAGGCCTGGATCTATAACATTCTTGCCAAAGTAGGACCTCATTTACACATACAGATCTTCATACCCTTTGCTAAGAAAAGCATCTGTGGCAGTTTAGATGTTTGTGCGTTTGCCAAAGATCTTTCACTCTGAATAAAGTAAATGTCATGTCTGTTGTTTATCTCAAATTCAGCAGAGTATTTTTAAAGAAATATTTGCGGGGGAGGGTGGAGGGAAGGAGGTTGGGGAGCTCCGGTTAGTGGGGTGTGGCAGGTTTGTGGCCAGTCCTCCAATATCGGGTCAGATCCGGGGAAAATGCGCTCAAGACGGATACTTTGCGCTCATGAACTGCAAATGTCCTCTTGAAGTGACAACACAAAAAATTGGAATGGGGAGTCTTCCTGAATCTATACCTAGTCTGTCAATACCCAAAAAATCCAGTTAATTCAGTCAAACTGATTATTTGGCATCGCATAGACACAGCTGTCTTGAACTAAAATTTTGAACACTTAAACATAGATGGCATTGTACCCGAAGCCAGCTGGTACAATGGCATCTCTCTGTAATTGTGTATAAAGATTGCTGAGACTTCAGAGACCGGAAATGGAACTTCATCGCTCCAAATTCAAGCTGGACCCCACTGAAGAGCAATTTAAAAAAAAAAAAATCTTAGGCTGTGATAAAATTTCTTGACAAATAGGTACCCTTAGGAAGTTCAGACTTTCAGTTAAGAGTATGATGTGGTAATTTAATGATGTAAATTGCCTTGAATATTTAAAAAAAAAAAAAAAAAAAGAACGTATTTTACCTAGCTTCTAGGCATTCCAAATCCTAGTAAGACAGAAAAGTAAAATACATTCTGAGACTTCTTGAGGACATCTGCTTCGGGTGATACAATTCTGTCTACTCCTCACACAAATCAAATGTTTGTCTTTAATAATCCCTTATCAGTGTTACTTGTTCTATCAAAGTTTATTCTGTGTGACTCTGAAAATCATTTTATCCCCACAGATGACATGGAAGCCATTCCTGTCAAACAGTTTGTTAAACACATTGGTGAGCTCTATTCTAATAACCAGCATGGGTTCTCCGAGGATTTTGAGGTAGGTTTCAAAACTGAAAAGTAGTTTTCTAGAAACCTGACTTTTATTTTATATAGATTTTTATAAACTTGAAATGAATCCATTCGGGCATAACAAAAACAATACCAGAAAAAGTTGGGAGTTGGTTTTTTTCTTTTTTTTCTTCACCCTTCTCCTTCTGACAGGCATTCTTTTCCCCCAAAAAGACGAGGCGGGAGGGAGTTGGTTGCCCAGGTCCTACACGTGCGCTTCCAGAAAAGAACAGACTTAGTGGGAGAAATAAGGCAAGTCCCTAAGTTTTGTCTTCCTGGTAACCCTCGCTGGGACAGCAGCCCTCATGGCAAGGATAGGCCTCGTCTCCCTGGGCAGCAGCAGGTTTGCTGTCTGAGGAACGGGCAGCTGGCTCCCTAGGAGCAGTGCGCTTCCTTACCCCCGGACCCGTCGCCGCCCCCCCCCCCATGGCCCGGCTTCCTCGCTTTTAGAAATGGAGCCCACGTCCCTGACATCCCGGAGTTGGGGGAACGTGAAGGATGCCCGTCTTTGAGGGTGCCGGGTGACCTGTTCAGCCCCTGCAGAGGTGGATGGTGGCGGGCTTGGCGGTTATTAATCCGTGGAGGGAAGACGTGGGCGAAGACAGCCCTGCGATTTTAAGAACTGTCGTGCAGGAAACAAGGTAGAGCGCGGCACCACGGCCCTGCCAGCTCCGGGTTCCGTGCCAGTTCAGCAGTGACAGGGTGTCAATGAGGAGCTATTAAACAGACTGCCCTTTTCTTCACTGAGGCGCTTAACTAAGGCACATCTCTGGCAGCAAGAGTTCTGCCGAGGAGGCCAAGTTTTCATGGCAGCTCAGCTGTCTTCTAGCTTTGCGGGTGAGTCGGTTCCTTTCTCTCGCTCAGTCTTCCTTTAAAATGGATCCTTTAAAATGGAAGTGACATGACGGGGATGTTGCTAAACTGCCCACCTCTTTTCACAAACTGGGTTTCGGGGATTAAGTGATGTCATGGAAAGGCGGCACAATGAGGAATGAACACGGGACCGCAAGCCTCTGTCTCTGCAAATTCGGAGTCCCCAGAGGCCATCGTAAAGGCAATTGTATTGACAACCGGTTTTAAAGGAAGCTTTTTCCCTTGGTTTTTTGTTTGTTTTCCTGAGCAAAACCGAAGCCAAAGGTGGGAGAGCGAAAGGGACCTGCTGATGTGTTCGCCAAAGTCCCGTACATCATGGGACAGACACAAGCATGTCAAGTATTTAATGTGGCTGTTAGATGCTTACCAAAAAGGTGCCTATTCAAGTACAGAGAACATGGTTTAAAGTCAAACATTTTGTATTCATGAGGACAGCAAATGTGTGTGCTGTTGAAGTGATTTAGTTCAATTGACTGTTGGCTGGATGACTGAGCAAGAATATTGAGGCATTTAACAATGTTGATGGTATTCAGGACAAACATTTATCCTCTGGAGAACAGAATTTGATCAGGATGACCAAATGCAACTCCAGTTTCTCAATTATTTATGATTTGAGACCCCAGTGCTATTCATCACAGCTGGTTTTGACACCATTTAATTATTCAAAATAATCAGCTATACCTCTATAAACTCGATCTGACTTAAAATGGGCTTTGCTGCATCTAAACCAAGCCTGTTAACAAATTCTGGGCATCTGCACCCTATTACTGTCCTTAAAAAAAAAAAAAAAATACTGTGGCTAGAAGCTTTTGTCTCCTATATTGAACTTTATAGCTGAAGTCTGATTAGCTGTTGGTGAAGGGAGGGCGTGGAGGGCAGGGACAAGACAGGCCTTGTTCTACCTTGTCGTCCCACAGTTCCTCCTGGTCTGAAGGTGGAGAATCAGCGCTATTCAGAATGGAAGACTATCCTTTCTTCTGAAAAGAACAATAAGGCAGCAACATAAAGGGAGGCATGAGACAGAACAAGTCCTTCATAGACTGGCCTCTTCTCCTTGAGGGAGATTTTGAAATATTTGACGACAGTAGTATCTGTTTTCGGCAGCTCTGCTGAAAAGGACAATGGGTAGCAGGCTACTTAAGAAATTATTAAGGCTCTTTTATAAACGAGATAGTAATAGGCTATAAAAGGAGGTCAGGAAAAGAGATTTTTGTGTGACTGAAAGAAAAACAAAACTGGGGCACCTGGGCAGCTCAGTCGGTGACGAGTGTGTGACTTTTGATCTTGGGGGTTGTAGGTTTGAGTCCCACAATGGGTATAGAGATCACTTAAAAATAAGTGAAAATCTTAAAAAAATAGAAAAACAAAACAGAACGTTCATCATAGCAGGAGAGTAGTTGAAGTCAACCCCAGATTTCCAGATCTGTTTAAGTGGAAGAACGGTGGCCAGCATTTCCTCAGCCCTGAACGTGGATTGTTTGATTTGTTCCTCAGAACTACCTCAGAACAGGGTGCTGTTCTATGGTGCCCGTTTTACAGAGGAGGAAACTTCCTCCATGGGAAAACTGAGGCTTTGGGTGGCTCAGTTTTAAAATGGCAGAAGTTAGGTGTTAAGCCCAGGCTCTCAGACTCAAGCCCCCGTGTGTGACCTCGAGGCCCTCCAGACTCTCATTAAAGTAGTGTCCTGTAGTGACCCAGATTCAGGAAGAGGGAAAAACCTGAGATGACCAGTGATTGTCTAAAACTGATCATGCAGCTGACAAGCCAGAGGTGGGGGGAGGGGGAGGGCAGGAGAGGAAATAAGGAAAAAAAATAAGGAGCCTCCCCACCCCACTAAAAATATTGGGAGCCCATTACATGATCTTTACAGCCTAGAGCCTTCCAGAGAGTTGAGAATCTGACTTACAAAAATCTTATACAACATCTGCATATAGGCCTCAAGTTAGGCAAAGTTAGTCACATCACCTTATACTTAAAAAAAAAAAAAAAAAAAAAAAAAAAAGGAGAGAAAGGGAATTCAACTGACAGTCACCAAGTACCTGCTATTCTGTGGACACAATACAAAGTACAGAGTTGAATTTGAGACCTTGCCCTCGAGGACTTCAGTCTGGTCAGGGTGGAGACCAGAGTGGGCGAAGCAAAGTACACGCTAAATATGGATAGAAAGTTCCGGAGGAGGTCAAAAAAGAAGAATTTCTATTTGCCCCATCTTGTTTTAAAATCTTGGATGAAAGTGGGGAAAAAAAATGGTGAATAGCTGTCCTATTTTCAGAATTTTGCTGCTTGGAGAAGAATGAGAAAAACAATTCACTGGTAATTTTGAGTCTTTGTCTAGAGGTGAGGCAGCAAGCATTTTGTCCTTGTCAGATAAATGTTGGAGACTGTTAAGAGCTGGCAACATTATACCTCTAGCAGATTTTGCAGTCACTGGAAATAACATCAATCCTTGTCTCGGAATGGCGTTCGATGAATGTTCCCTTGGCTACCTGGGCTGACTTGAACCTCACTCTTCCCTGGCCTCCGCAGCCCTCGTGCAGGAGTTTCCAAACAGTGCTAGCACTACCTTTCGAAAGGAGAGAGCTCCGAGGCCATGTGGGTCGACAGAATTAACAGGCGGCAGTCAGGTGCATCACAAGTTGGAAGGCTGAGGGCAGAGACGAGGCCAGAGGTCCAGTACCCCTTGACGAGATCCTTTGGGGGAATCGCCTGGCTTATAATTAACTCTAGCTGAGCTAAATTTGGGCCAGCTGTTCATCTTAAATTAGGAGAACAAAGCTTTGTCCACCTGAGCCCATGCGCTCGAGGGATCAGTGGTCCCAATCACATTATGTGAGATCCAGTGTTCCAAGTTGCCGGTGACACATAATAGGATGTTGCCGGAAAGGGGGTGGGGGGCAGGTCGTGCTGCATGAGACTGCAGCCTGCAAGATGGCAGAAAGGGACTCAAGTCCTGTGACAAGACGCCAGTTAGGGTCTGAAATGTCTTAACATTTTTAAACCCTTTGCCTGAAGAAAACCATAGTTGCGGTTTTTATGAAAAGTGAAGAGAGAAACAGAGCCAAAATTCCTACAAATAGTGTGCAAAAAGTAATTGTATTTTATAGACCCACTGCAGGAAATCCTACGGTCTTTTCAGAGGGCACTGAGGTAAAACTGTCTGGGAGTGGGAAGGGAGCTGACGGAAGGTAGGATGGGACCTTGAAAGCCTGGCTAAGGAATCTGAGTTCCATCCAGAAGTTTCTGGAGTCAAAGCAGCAGCATTTGAAGACATGGGGCATGGCCGCGGTTCGTAGCCTAAGCAGAAACAGGAAGATGGCCTGTCCCAGGTAGCCAGCAAGGCCAGCTCTGTGTCAGCCACAAGGCAAACACCAGGCCATGGTGATCACCTAAAGAGATCACCTTCAGTAGCACACACTGAGAATGTTCTCAATACTCAGTCTAACACGTGGTCAGTCACCTGGTCCCCAGAGTATGTTCTTCTCAACTTCCTTGGGGAAGCTGAGTAACCTAAAAGGTTTCCAGGTGTGTTTTCCATCATGCTTGCACATCGAGCCACAGAAGGGTGGGACAGTAGGTCTCCAGGGGCCTTTTCCATAGCTTCTCACCTCATTGACCCCAGGCAGCAGGCGACTTCCCCCACTCGCTCTCCCAGGAACTGTGACTCTATCAACTTGGCGGTGTTTTCGTTTAAGTTTTATTTTTACACCTCTTGTTTTCGCTTGGCTTTTTTTTTTTGTGGTTTTGTGCCTGTCGATACTCATTCTGAGAACTCCAACTCTGTCATATGGACAGTAAAATACAAAGAAGCTTAAATCTTGAACTGTTGGTCAGACTGCCAGCTAGGTAACTTTGCTATCCACACTCCATCAGCCGGTGTCACTCCAGAGGGTTTTAACACCTATTAAAATCACATTAACGTTGAAATGCCAGTTTCTGATGGAGAAAAGCCACTCCAGGATCAGATGATCTTCTCAGCATCTAAATGAGCCAAACAGTTCTGCAAGAAATTACAGATGACATTATTATCCACAAGACAAAATCAGGAAGCCATAGGCAAACCCCTCGGGTTCTCGTAAAATCAGATTTAACATTATTTATGACTATTCTTTGTTTTCTGTCATTCACATAATTGGAAAAGTGAAATAGAGGCCACGGATCAGATCCAGGGTCTTAGATAACGAAGAGTTTGATTGGCCGTATTGAATGACTGCCCTAAACAGTGCAGACAGCTGCTCCCGAGCAGTCCTGGTCAATTGCATTATATTAGAATAAAGGCCCGAGCTCAGTCCATAGCTAGGGTGGTCAGATCCAGACAATGGGGAAAAAAATCAATAAACCAAGTGAATCTCAAACCAGAGGACGAAAAGCTATCATCTCTTAACACAAGATGCTTTAGCAACCCAGCCCATGCCAAAAGCCTGACCTTCAAAACCCAGAAACAAAAGGATGTCATCAATTTTGGGAATTTATGTATAGATTGAATTAATGTCTTCCAGAAAACAAATCTATTTTCAAAAGTTCTCTGCCCCCTGAAACTACTGAAGAGAGTATGCCTCAGGCGTTCAAGGCGATTCTAAAAGGCCAGTACCCCCCAAGTACTTTGAGTAGAGGTAGCATTGCTTACGTTTTGGAGAGGTCAAGGTATCAGACTCCTCACTTTCTGTCTACCCTTTATCTCAGTCTAGAAAAAAAAGAACCAAAGGCAGCCTGAGGCCCCTTTAAACCAACATTTGTGAAACCACAGTCCTAAACCATTTTAGAAGAGAAAAGAGCAGAGCTTATCACATTTAGGAAACGTAACGAAAGAGTAAGAATTGTTGTGAAACACACATTTTCCCCAAGAGTTGTGTTGAATTAATACCTGTGAACTTTTTTTTTTTTTTTTTAATAACTGGGAAGGTCTGCAACTCTGAAAAATTGACCATACTGCTTCCAAGAATCAGGAGTTCATGAGTGTGTTCTCTTTGCATGGGTAGTGACCCTTTGTTTTTAGACTTTAGATTATTTGATGACAGGGAGTTCGTTCCTCCGTGGAGAGAAGAGAGGGACCCCTCACTGGGAAGTGCTTTGTGAATATAAAAGACCGCCAGTTCCTTGTTTTCATTATGCCTGATGGAAATGCTGTGGAAGACATCCATACTTGCTGTGCATCTCCTTTGTGGAGGGGGAAAAAAAGTCTGCATGCACCTAAACTCTGTTACATCTGTTACGTGTAAAATATTTCTCCTGATGATTTTCTGTCGCTTGCTCCTGCTCTTCGTAGCAGCTGTGTACTGCTGATGACTTCCCTTGTCGGTTAACGCTGGTACTTGGGTTTGAACAAGACACTGTCGAAAAATTGGACTTCACAGCAACCTTGTATTACGCTAATGGGTGATGTTTACAGTCGTGGCAAAGGTCAGCTGAAGAGTTGCCAACTAAAGAAGGAGAATTTAAATGAAACTGGAGTTCACAAGTAACTCACCAAATCTGTATATATTTGAGCCACACAGGCCAGGTCACTGGGCTAATACAGTAGCGTCACTTCAGGACAGAGGGTAATCCATTTGAGCTCTGATAGTTATAAAAGGAGGTATAAGGTCTACACTCATACTGCAGATGCTGGTGGAGATTGTACTGCTGCCTGCAAAATTCTTGTTCATCCTTGAAGACTCAGGAATGATCTGCCTAAAGCCTTCCTCTGTGCTCCCACCCTCGTTTCTTGAGGCCTCCTTTCTATTAATCACATTGGACTGTCATTATCTTGTGGCATGTTTTCCTACCCCATCAGGCTATGACATAGTCAAAGAGAGATAGGATGTTTTGTAATCCCCATGCCTAGGTCACAATCTGCAATGAAGTAGATGATTGATGAATTAGTAAAAAAGGAAATCCTTTTATCTTCTTCACATCTTTTATACATTTGTTATGAATATGTCAGTTATTTCTGAAGTTGAGTGTGGGGAAGTAATGGTGGCCACAGCTAGGGAATGAGTAAATATTCATGTTTTTGGATCTATAGTTCCTTTCTTCCTACAACCTTGTGAGACACTGAAAGTGTGTCTAAAATCTTTGAAATTTTGATGTTTTTTTTTTCACCAGGAAGTCCAGCGCTGTACGGCTGATATGAACATCACTGCAGAACATTCCAATCATCCAGATAACAAGCACAAAAACAGATACATCAACATTTTAGCATGTAAGTAATAAACTTTAAACTATCTTCAACTGTGAGGAAATGAAATCTTCATGCTGGGGATAAGCCGAAAGCCAAGCAGTCAGCATCAGGAATGCCAAGAATGATCTACACTCGACAGTTAACCTCTCATTAGCCCATCTTCAACAGGGGACAGGAAGAAGTGGGGACATTTACAGCCCCCTGAGTCTTTCCTTAAGCTGTCGGATCTCCGCTTAAGAATGAGGTGATTGAAAGAAACATTCTGAGCTTCATGGTTCTCTCATGAAGTGATTTCATACCAGATGTTGGGAACCAAAGTCTGAATGTCCTGTGGCTCTCTAGACATTGTTTTTAGGTGGGGAGAGCCAAGTTTTCAAATAAAATAAGGACTGCTGAAAATGGAATCAATAAGCTGAATTTCTGAGACCAGGTACTATGCCTTCAGTGGTCTATACCTTAAGGAATGGAACCACCAGTCCTTGGGGCCCATGCATTTCATCCTTCCTGCCATATTTTGTGGTTAGGGATGCAAATAGATAAGCATTCTTCTTACAGGTCCTTACGGGAATACCCTAGGAAACAGGCTACTTCTCTGGCTACCATACTACTTCTCATAGACATTGGGGTTTTGGGTCACTGGGTGATATTAGATGCCTTGACACTAAAGGCAGGAGCACACGTGTTTATGGTTAACAAACACTGTGGTAAGGAACACATTCCATAGGATTTTATAGTGCATTAAATTGAACCATTTAAATTTGAACACTACTATAGATAAAGCTTTTTATAATGCTTTACTGAGTTAAAAAATCACATACCATATGAAATTCACCCATTTAAAGTTAATTTATATTTATATGGGGATTTAAATATAAACTGAATTTCAGTGGTTTTTAGTATATTCACAGTTGTACGACCATCACGACTATCTAATTTTAGAACCTCTTCAGCACCCCAACAAGAAACCCCATACCCATTAGTAGTCATTCCCAATACCTCCCTTTCCCTGACCCCTAGAAGCCACTTACCTACTTTCTATTTCTATATATTTGCCAATTCTGGACATTTCATATAAATGGAATCATAGAATCTGTGGCCTTTTTTGTCTGGGTCTGTTCCAGTTAGCCGGGTGTTTTCAGAATTCATCCGTGTTGTCGCTTAGATTGGTACTTTGTTCCTTTTTATGGCTGAAAAATACTCCACGATGTGTATATGCCACATTGCGTTTATTCATTCATCATTTGATGGACATTTGGGTTGTTTCTACTTTTTGGCTATTATGAATAATGCTGCTATGAACATTTGTGCAGACATATATTTTCAATTCTCTTGGATATGTACTTAGGAGTAGACTAGCTAGGTCATATGGTAACTCTATGTTTAACATTTTGAAGATCTGCCATACTGTTTTCTAAAGTGCCTGTACCATTTTACATTGCCCCCAGCAATACGAGTCCCAGTGTCCATATTCTCATCAACACTTGTTACTTTTACATATCTGTATCTATAGATATATCTATACATCTATATCTATAGATACATAAATAACTATGCTAACAGGTGTGAGGTGGTATCTCACTGTCATTTTAATTTGCATTTCCCTAATGATTAGTAATGTTGAGTACCTTTTCATGTATTTATTGGCTGTTTGTAGATCATCTTTGGGGAAATATCTATTCAAATTCTTTGCCCTTTGTCTTTTTGTTGCTGAGTTGTAGGAGTTCTGTATACATTCTAGATATGAATGCAAATCTATATAGATAGATAAATAGTTGGCAAATATTTTCTTCCATTCTGTGCATGGTCTTTTCACTTTCTTGATAGTGTCCTTAGAAGCACAAATTATTTTAATTTGGGTGAAACTTAATTTTTCTTTTGTTGCCTGTGCTTTTGGTGTTATATCCAAGAAACCACTGCCTAGTCCAAAATCATCAAGATTTCACATTAGTTTTTGTCAGAGTTTTATGGTTTTAGCTCTTACATTTAGGTCTTTTATCCAAATAACTCTTATGTATATGAGGTAGGGTCCAAGTTTATTCTTTTGCTGTTGATAGCCAGTTGTCCTAGCACTATTTGTAGAAAAGACTCTTCTTTCGGCCACTGAATCGTCTTAGTGCCCTTATTGAAATTCAACTGTCTATAAATGTAAGAGTTTACTTCTAGACTCTTAGTTCTCTTCCACTGATCTACATGTCTATCCGTAGGCCAGTACCACTTCGTCTTGATCACAGACTATAGCTTTGTAGTATATTTTGAACTCGGAAACTGTGACTGCTCCATGTTTGTTCTTCTTTTTCAAGATTTTTTTGGTTATTCTGGTCCTTTGTGTTTCCGTATCAGTTTTAGGATCAACTTTTCTATTACTGCAAAAGATGTAGCTGGGATTTTGATAGGCATTGCATTGAATCTGTGGATTAATTTTTACAGTACTGTTTTCCATCCATGAAGATGGGATGTCTTTCCATTTATTGAGGTCATCTTTTGTTTCTTTCAATGATGTCTTATAGTTTGCATTGTGTTATACTTTTTATTGAACTTAAGTATTCTTTTTGACACTATGGTCACTGGAATTATTTACTTAATTTTGAGATCTTTCATTGTGTATAGAAATACAGTTGCTGTTGTTTAACATTAATCACATATCCTACAATCTTGGCTGAACTCATTTATTCTAGTAGTGATTTTTTGTGGATTCCTTGGAAATTTTATATGTAAGATAATGTCATCTACTAATAGAGTTTTACTTCTTACTCTACATAAAGTCTTAAAAGAACCACAAGTCATTTTGGAATAAGAGTAATCGTTCCACTTATGTGAGAGAATGAGGAGGTAACAAAGAGAACAAGAAAGAGTCAAACCTTGCTTTTCTTTCCAGCCTTTGAATGGATGGAATCTGACTGTATTTGTTGGCCAACCTAGGCTCAGCTTGCTTAGATTATGATTTGTCCGTCTATATACCTCATTTCTAACCATGTATGTCAGGCAGGGATACATACACATGTGTGCCTTGAGTATATCCACACATACCATTCTTTCCACCATGGCAGTCCTTACTTCTGATAAACATGTGGCGAAATGGAGGAAATCAAAGCAGTGCCTGCGTGATACACCCAAGGGTCATGGTATTGCCTGGAAAGTGTACCATCTGTGGTTTGATATGGTCGTATTCTCACCAGTTCATTTATGGTTTCACTTTCACAAATTCAGATTAGATGCAGTTTTCTTTTCCTAAGTTCAGAAAGTTGGACTCTGGTGTTCATGATGCCTGGTCAGATCCTGGACACATCACCTGTCATCTTGGTCTACCCCTATATTAAGGGCTTAGTATAGCAGAAGCCGGGATGGAAGTGTCATGAAACAACTTACTGTGCAAGAAACAAAATGTGTGAAAAGCCTTCTCTCAGAGCCATTACACCTTTCCAAGTATATGTGGGTGATACCGAACCACCTCCTGTATTGACCTATTTAGAGAGCTTATTCTCTTTTAGATTAAATATGAATTTTGCAACTTGAGGAACATGTATTCTTATTTGTCAGTCTGAAAAATAATATGCAATATAGTGCTACTGAGCTAAGGCACAGTGGTTTGTATTCAGATAATTTGGGGGGTAAATTGTCATTTGGAGCCTATTTCTGGTAGGCAGCCCTTCTGCATGACAAGTGTAGTCTGAGCGTTTGTCAGAACAACAAATGCAATTCACAGTCACAAGAATGAAGAGGGCTTTCAAAAAGTGCCTGATAGATAGTCTGAGGTTATTAATGTCTAGGCTAAACCACTCATTGGACTACTTCTTGAACTGGACTTTTATAATTATAACCAGAAATGTTAATTTACTTTTGCCCATTCTGTTCCTAGCTAGAGAAAATGAAATTATGACCTTGACTTCTTATTTTATTTGCTCTCCTAAAAATTCAAGCTCACTTTGCTGGGCAACAAGAGGCATATATCCCACTCCCCACTTTTATGTTCATAAGCTGAGGTTAAGAGGATCTTAAATTCTGATCATTGGCCAGATTGCTGCAATGAGATTACTCTCAGGACAGCTCTGGTTTCCTCAATTACTTAGGTTCTATTGGGGTAGGGGGGAATCTAACTAGATTTTTAGCAAAGGAGTCTCCTGAAAATAGATGCTCAACAAATAGATTTTGTTTTGGACTTAATATCACAATCACTTTTGCACATATGTGTTAAAAGAAAAGGGATATGGCCATGGGCAATCAAAGGCTTTGGTTCTAAAATCCAGGACAAGGATACTTTGGAGGGTTGAAACTTGAAATCATTTTACCTGAACTAACAAGGACTTCGGTTTGCCTTTCCTTTTTTTTTTTTTTTTTTTAAGATTTTACTTATTTGATAGAGAGAGACACAGCAAGAGAGGGAACACAAGCAGGGGGAGTGGGAGAGGGAGAAGCAGTCTTCCCGCCGAGCAGGGAGCCCAATGTGGGGCTCGATCCCAGGACTCTGGGATCATGACCGGAGCAGAAGGCAGACGATGAACAACTGAGCCACCCAGGTGCCCCCCGCCCCCCAGTTTGCATTTCTTGGGCACTCACAGGTCAGAACATGATGGAGAAATGCCCCTGTGTTTTTAAGATGGGTTTCAATGCTGTATCTTTAAATTTTTAGCTGTTGCTCTGCCAAAAGTTTTCTTGGGGCGCTCTAAGAGACGCCACATTGCCTATTTGCCTTGTTTTCTGCTTTAGAATGCTGGTAGTTTGTGAATTACACATGTTGTTTTTGCTTTTTTTTTTTTTTTCTTTATCCTCTATAGATGATCACAGTAGGGTGAAGTTAAGACCTTTACCAGGAAAAGACTCTAAGCACAGCGACTACATTAATGCAAACTATGTCGATGTAAGTCAGAAATGTTTTATAAACCTGTTTCTCATAATTGAAGAGTGCCACAGAGACTGTTGAATGTGTTTTAATACTGCACAGAGCTTTTCCTAAAACCACAGCCTATTCAATATGGAAGGCACTGAATTATTAACTGGTCTGTGATACTGCTTTCATCTTACTTTGTGTTGTGTCATCTTTGAAGGGTTACAACAAAGCGAAAGCCTATATCGCCACCCAGGGACCTTTAAAGTCTACATTTGAAGATTTCTGGAGGATGATTTGGGAACAAAACACTGGAATCATTATCATGATTACAAACCTTGTGGAAAAAGGAAGGGTAAGAACCTCTTGGTTTAATGTCTTAATCATGTGCCTTCATTCAAAACCTCCTTATGGAGCCCCTGCTGTAAGGCAGGAACTTGACCGGGTATAAAGAGTTAAGGAGATGAAAAGCATCTTCTCTTGCCCCTACCTTGCTTGTGGTCTGGTGAGAAAGAGCTGAATGCTTACAAGAGGGAATTAAACATGGCAGGAGGGATGCACAGAGTATTAGAATGGGGATGCTGTAAAAGATGGATACATCCTCTAGAACTGAGAGTTCATAAAGGAGCTAGTATGTGAGGTGAGCTGTGAACAATGAGGGAGGAGGAGTTAGAGAAGGACCTTCTAAGAGATACGACAAAAAGCACAACAAACAGGGAAGTTCGAAGACACACAGTACAGTGGGAGAACTACTGAGAGTTTGGAGGAGGGTGAGGGGAAACCCTGTTGAAACACTTGACCATCATTAAGAGAACCTTTTTATAAGATGGTTAATATTTTAGAGTTAGTAGATTAAGAGTTTACATGGTGCTGATTTAGGCTGGAATAAAGGCTAAGCCTCAAATTCTGTTACTCAGGATTGCTACTTCTTCACCTTGACTGTGGAGTCCCTATTTCACCTTTGGTGACCCAATTGGTAAAATGAAGATTTTCACTGTTACAAGACTCTCTTGCAACTCTGAAGGCAGCCCAGTGTCCTAACATAGCCAGCTGTATTTCTTATAGGCCAAGCACAGGTTTCTTTCTGAGGCCCTCTTTAAAGTACACTGTCTGTTAAAAGATGTTCATGAATATATGAGACCCATTTCACAAATGATCTCACCCAAAGTTGTCCCAAGGTTAAACTCTTCAGAGGTATGTCTACCTCTAAGCCACGGGGCCCGTATGTTCCTTTTTCGGGTCAACTACAGGGTGATATTACCTGTTTTCAAGACACTGGAGATCACATTACCGACAGTACAAATGCGGCATCAATTACAGTTGGAACTGACAACTTTTTCCTTTTTGCAGCGAAAATGTGATCAGTATTGGCCAACAGAGAATAGTGAGGAGTATGGAAACATTATTGTCACACTGAAGAGCACAAAAGTACATGCCTGCTACACTGTTCGTCGTTTTTCAGTCAGAAATACAAAAGTGAAAAAGGTATTGAAGGAATATGGGTGGGCTGCCAGGGCATCGCTCTTGAAACTTGTATGAAAATTACTGTACAACCAAGGCCAATTCTCAGAACCAACTTGGCTTTAAAAAAGTATTTTTAAAAAAACATTTTTTCACAACTCCTTTGATTGACATCAATGTATGCTGTGAAAGATACTGGCAGAGCACATAATAGAATTTAACTGGCCTGATTAAATTCTTTAATCTCCTCTTGAGAGCTTCATTTAAAAAAAAAAAAAAAATGAACTTCTAGGTCTCAGTGACCAGCAACTAGAGCAGCATCTGTTTGTGGATTTAGCTTTTCAGTAGCAACCTTCTGAGAGTTTTCAAGCATTATTTTCCCAAACTGTGTTCCAAGGAATGCTTACCCTGCAAGATGCTTGCAAAAAGGAAACGGTGCTATTTAATAAATGTGGAGAATGAATGCTACATACTATGCATTCCCCTTTAGAAATATGTACAATGCACACAAGTGGCCAGAGTGCTAGTTAAGAAACCTCTTTAACTTTTTTTTGCCTAGTATTTCCTAAGGCAACTCAGCATAACACTTCCCAATATAACTGTTAACATCCAAGTTCCACACTTTGTGGAAAATGCTGCTTTCAAGTTATCTCAATTTCTTTTGTTCAAAATCTGCTGTTCCATCAAGGTTCATGGACCGTGACCCCATTGCTAGGAACTCTAGGTGGATGTTCATTAAGGAAATGTAAAGTAATTGCTGTAGAAAGACTTAGGAATGGCACATGTATGTAGCAATGGGTGTGATTTTTTTTTTTTTTTTAAAGTCTTGGCCATCTTGGAGAATGTGCTCAAACTACAGCCCCCGGCCCCAGAAGAATTCACATTTATTCAAATTTTTATATATAATTTCATTGGCTCCAAAATCCATCTGTGATCCAAGGTTAACAGTCTTTTTCTATGTTTAGTTTTTTTTTTTTCCTAGAATGGCAGAAGTATATAAAAGTCAAGTAGCACTATATTTATCTGTCTTCTAATAGAGCTGTTAGCTGGCTTCAACTAACCAACCAATAACCAGCTTACATTTCCAAAGCCCATTACTCATGGAAACCCTTCAGGTATTTAAACATTGCCCTCTTATTTTAAAACCACTCAGGTCAGAGGACAGAAGTCAAATAGGAACTTTGGGTGTTTTGTGCAAGAGGAAAAAGGAGAAAGAGAAAGATAGGAAAAGGAGGGTTAACAAGATTTCAGAAATCAAAACCATTGGGCTTCTGTAGCCCAGGGCCAAAGACCTTACATGCTCTGGCTGATTAATGACCTAGAGTCCTCAAAAAAAAAATAGGAAATTTTCAGGCATTTATCCAGTTATTGGCTGTAAGAAAAACCTACAGCAGCAAGTTACCTGTTTGGGGAAATTTTTCATCCAAAGTAGTTAAAATGTAAAAAGTTCAGCCACTTAAAGGAAAACGGCTCTGAAAAATTCATTTATGAAAGCGACAGGTAAATTTATTATTGACGCTGGAGACTGAGAATCACTTTCCAGAGGACGTATAACAGCAGCCAGCACTCAGAATCCTGATGGTCCAACCCAGACCACAGAGAAAGGACGGGAGTCATGGCAGGAAGTTAACGTGGAGGCTGGGTAAGCAAATTACAGAGTGCTGGAGATGGTTCCACATCCAGAAAACTGGTATTCAGTGTTCCTTCCTGGTGTAGTCTTCCCCCATTTTCTCTCCCAGGAGACGTGTGCTACTTCACACCCAGCTAGGTAGCATCTCTGTTCCTGGCCCGAGACAGCTACCGAGGGGAAAGTACCTAGCTCAGGAACAGTACTTAGGGCACATGAAATGCAACGTCCTGTTTCCTACATCCTTTCATCATTATTATTTTTTTAATCCAGAATGCCACCTGTCTGCTTACAGACCTCTCTTTTCACCTTTCTCCTAGGGTCAGAAGGGAAATCCCAAGGGTCGTCAAAATGAACGGGTCGTGATTCAGTATCACTACACTCAGTGGCCTGACATGGGAGTTCCTGAGTATGCGCTCCCGGTCCTGACCTTCGTGAGGCGATCCTCGGCCGCCCGGACACCAGAAATGGGCCCTGTGTTGGTGCACTGCAGGTGGGGCCAACATCTTTCTCCTTCTTGCACCTGGGTTCCAACATCTGAAGTGGGCAGGGTGGGAAGATGGGGACCACTGGGGCCCTGTGTTTTTAGAAACGGGAGTCTTCCACTGTAAACTGGGACCAGCACAGCCTGTTAGGGTCTGTAAAATCCCCGTATTCTCAAAATACCGGAAGTCACCTGCTACTTCTGGGGCCAAAACAAAATCTGCTCTTAGAGAATGCATTTCCAGTTTTTATAACCTCCATTATTAATAAAATCCCCATTGTTTACAGGGAATCTTGAAGCTGCTCCTATTACATAGAAATCTGACCTTAAACACAAGTTCAGGGCTTCTTACACTAGGGAGTTTGAGATTTTATAGGTGGCTTCTCTGTAGGGTTCCTCTACATAATAAAAGGTATTGTAGGAGTGAAAAGATTTTTAATTTTTTAGTTGATACATGCTCTAAAAAAGACCTTTTTGAAAGCACCGAGAAGGCCTTTTTTCCCTTAACTACCTTAAACAATTTCAGTAGGTAGTTTAAAAATACTTTTATTATCTTTCATTTGTGATTGTATTCTTGGAATTCCTTTTTTTTTTTTTTTTAACTTTGGTATCCAAACAGATGCTCCCTCTTCTGTGAGCTATGTTGCAGAGGGACATGGCGTTTTCTAAGCATTTCTTCTGGGCTGCTTTTCGTGACATGCAGCCACAGAGCAAGTGCTTGGCAGGTGTTGGAACCCACCTCCTCTTTAAAGCCTCATGAAAAGTACATTTTTTTTGCTGACCCATTGAGGAGTAGCTAAAAGAGACATGGAAGTGTCGAAGAGCTGGGGTATCAATGGTGTGGTCGTGGGAGGCGGGGAGCCTGCTGGGGGACTCTGACAAAAGCAGCCCATTAATCAGTACTCAGTACGGTGGAACTCCCATCTTCCTGAGTGGTGGTGTTTCTTTAACAATGAGGAACTGTGGATAAAAGAGGCCAGAGTTTGCAGGCATGCCATTCTGATTCCATACCGGGCTGACTAAAGGAAGGCACCCTTTAGATGGGAACTTTCTAGTACTGAACAGACTAGGAAGGTGTGCAGAAAGGGCACTTATTGAAAGGATAATGGGTGCTCCAGAACCAGGCACAAACTTGGGCGTCAGGGACACAAACTCCCTACCTGGGTCCTCAGCAGACAGGGTTCTGGTGCGGGGATGGCTCTGCCAGGAAGGGCCGCTCTCCATCCCTTGCATCACTGACTTACATCCTTGGCTTGAGCAGCAAGCAAGGCTGCGAAAGCAAATACACGTGCATCATTTCACTGCAGCTCCTGTGGTCTTTATAAAAGGCTGTCTCTGCCCCCCATCAAGACTCGTGGGAAATGTCCTCATGAAGTTGTTGGATGCTGTCCACAGTGAATAATCTGTCAGCTCTCTACTAGGTTATCTAAACAAGGTTATTTCTAAGCTCATTTGATACTTAGTAATTTTTTCAGTCTACAGTTAATGCATGACACAGTAGAGCAAAAGGTAGCCGCTGAGTGTCTTCCTTTCTTCCAGCGCTGGTGTGGGCAGGACCGGCACCTACATCGTAATAGACAGCATGCTGCAGCAGATCAAAGACAAAAGCACAGTTAACGTCCTGGGATTCCTGAAGCATATCAGGACACAGCGTAACTACCTCGTCCAGACTGAGGTGAGGAGCGGCTGCAGGGGCTCTCGAGAGATTCTAGCATGTGCTTTAAAGCAAAGTGGAATGGTACTGAGGAGAAGATTCATTCTGGTAGGACCTGAAGGAATGCACAGGTTTGTAGCGGAAGCTATGCAGACCATGATACTATTCTTTGACTCCCCGTTTATCCCTTTCTGTGAGGATCTTCTGTGTGATTTCTCAGTCACTACACCAACACTGGGTGGCTCAGTGGGTTAAGCCTCTTGCCTTCAGCTCAGGTCATGATCTCGGGGTCCTGGGATCGGGCCCTGCATCGGGCTCTCTGCTCAACGGGGAGCCTGCTTTTCCCTCCCCCTCTCTCTCTGCCTCCGTCTCTGTCTGCTTGTGATCTCTCTCTGGCAAATAAATAAAATCTTAAAAAAAAGAAGCAGACACAGCTGTATCTAGTGCTGTGTTCGATGTGAGGAGGAATTAAACATGTTGTCTGGCCTGAAAAGTAGAACGGTTCTAAAGGCCTTCGTGAAACACATTTCTCCATGGCTTGCTGCTGCATTGGGCATGGTATGGAAAAACAGAGTCTTGACCCAAAAATAATTTATGAGGGATAAACCGGGGAGTATTGGAGCAAGGCATCTAGCTGTAAATGTCTGAAGGAGTTCACGGGGCAGTCCCTGAGAGCAGAGTTGATGTGAGGTCAGTTTCATGACTTGGACAGAGGTGGCTACCCCTGACCAGCTCTCCTCATTCTGTCCCTTTTAGGAGCAGTACATTTTCATCCATGATGCCTTGTTGGAAGCCATTCTAGGAAAGGAGACCGAAGTATCTTCGAATCAGCTGCACAGCTATGTTAACAGCATCCTCATACCAGGAGTAGGAGGAAAGACACGGCTGGAGAAACAATTCAAGGTAGTGTTCTGAAAGAAGTAAAGAACTGGCTTGAGTTTGGGGAGGGTCATAACTTTTTGGCATGAATGTGTAGACTGAAAGGCATTACCGTTGGTATTCTTCAAATGTAGCAGGAAGAGAGTAATGTTTCCACCTGGGGGTGAACGGTTGGGATCCAAGCTGATGGCGCGGTGCGGTATTCCCTTCTGAGCCACTTCGCGTTTCATCTGAACGTAAACAGCAGCAGCCCCCGGCCACAGTGACCTAATGGTTGGAGTCGGTCACTCTAGTCCGAAAAAGAGTCGCTGTATTTTTTCTGAACTAACTTATCTTACCCTTAAGAAGGTTTTATTTTTAGGACAGTATGTCAACAAATAATCTATTTGAAAGACTATCAGATAGTTTAGAAACTGAGAAGGAGTTATCAAGGAATACCCGAGAGAGGTTAACTTTCCCCAAAGGATTCTTCTTTCACATGGATAAGGGCATGAAGAAGTTTAAAGGCAGTTGAGGTTTATATGGAAGTAACTGAGGGAAAAGTTAAAACAAACACACAAAAAAACAATACTATAAAGACATTAATTAAGAGCTCAGTCCTTTATTCTAACCTTCCAACACTGTTCCTCAAAATTACTAAGTACTTTCTTATTTATTAGTCTCTCATAGTCTTTTAAATTTTTTTGGCATTATTCCATATGTAATTTCTCATTCTGTATCAAGGTGGAAAAAATAGAGTGAATCTGTGCAGTCATACTTTTCATGTAAAACTTTCCATAGATTCTGAAACCATCATTTGAATCCGAGAGACTGCCATGCAAATTAATGAGCGAACTTAATCTATTTTTCATTCCATAGCAACCTTAAATTTCTAGCTGTCCTTTTATAACATCCTAACTATTCGAAAAACCATTTGAGGTAATTAATGACATTATATCCCATTTTAAATGTTTAAAAGTAATTCC
Source organism: Lontra canadensis (assembly GCF_010015895.1). NCBI lineage: Eukaryota > Metazoa > Chordata > Mammalia > Carnivora > Mustelidae > Lontra > Lontra canadensis. The sequence continues at coordinate 57,006 of NW_022631326.1, forward strand.
TTAAAAAAATTAAGGACCAATATTTCTTAAGTTCTATTTCTGCAATATTTATTTCCACATATTTTGATGAATTTTTTAAAAGAAATCTCTTCATTCCATTGGAGACCAGGTAATTGGTTCTTCGGTAGGAACTAACCACTTTAGAACTTAAGTAGAAGGGGAAAAACAAGCGTGAGAAACTTGAAAACTGCCCCCAGGCGGGGGACAGTAGGACAAAAGTGTATGGAGGAGGTTGTTCCCTCATGTTGAGATGGACTCCCTCCCCACTAAAAAAAACAAAACAGAGGACTGACATAGTGCTCGACCAAGTTATAGAAGAACAAGAAGAATAACCAAACTACTGGGCCATGTATAATGGCCTTAGAACAATGTTAGTTTAGTTCGACAGAAATGTACCGAGAACCTAGTTAGTTACGTTCAAGAAACATGATTCGCTCCTGTGACCACAAAGCAGTCTTTCCTAGCGTAGACCCACCTGAATCTCATGTGCCTAGGAGAAATGACAGAAGACAAATGCCAAAAAGCGTGACATTTTCAGCAGAAAAATCCAGATCAATGCAATAATATCTACTGCCCATCTTGAACCTGTTATTAGAAGCCTATGGCCTGACAGGAGAAATAAGACAAACATAGCCACGGTAATGGGACAGAAGTAACCACTACTGAGAGAAAAATGGTCTTTGGGATAGAAAAATGTTTTGGCTCTTCAGTAATCCAATTGCTGACTGGCCTTTGTCTGCCAGATCATCAAGCAAATGCTATCAACTATAACTTTGTTTTGTTGTTTCCCAGCTTTACTGAGATGTGACTGATACATGGCATTGTACAAGGTGTAGAAAGTAATGACCTGAGGCTTGCATATGTTATAAAATGATTATCACAATAAGGTTGGTTAATGAATGAAAACTAAAATGTTGCCTTTCTTTCAGCTGGTTACACAATGTAATGCCAAGTACGTGGAATGCTTTAGTGCTCAGAAAGAGTGTAACAAAGAAAAGAACCGAAACTCTTCAGTCGTGCCATGTAAGATCTTAAAATCAGCTTGACTTGGTTGAGTGTGTTAGTATTTTTTCATTGAATTTTATGTATTATGTAAAGAGGCCGTGACTACCAAGGGGAATTGTTACGCCAGGAAAATTGAGGCAGTGTGATCAAATTGGGAAGGGTGGCTGTCCAGGCCAGCAAACTGCTCCTTTAGTGTGACATGAAGTCTAGCTTCCGTTGACCTCACAACTCAAGAATTACGGTACTTCTCCATTTTAACTTTAAAAAAAAAAAAAGGCAAAGCCATGATCACGGTGGCATTGATGCTCCTAGAAATCTTAAGAATCTGATTAATCTGTACAATTGGAATGCATCATTACATGATTCTGGCTATTGAGATCGAAGCACGGTGGGTAGATGCGGACCGTTGTATGAACAACTCAGGACCCAGCAGAGGATGCTGTGTGTGCTGTAGACACAAGCATGGGTGATCACTAGACAGATTCTCTCTACCGACAAAGGCCCCGGTTTTCTCAGTGCATTATGGGGAGAAAAATATGGGTAAGGGAATGGCAAAAGAGCAAAAAGTACAATGTGTTGGTATAATTGTAGGAATATCAAACCAGGGCCAAAAAATTATCTGACATCCTCTGTCATGTCTGCACAGAGTGTTCTCTTCATGATGTGCTGTGAAAACCTCTCTCACAGGAAGATTCTATTCCTCTAATGCCTCTTCCCTTCTGGGAATGTACTGCAGAATTCCATTGCCATTCTGCCTTAGCTGACACTTTCGCTTAGTTAAAAATATAGGTGAGTTTTAAAATGAAAGGGGAGCCGGGGAAATAGATTACTCACCAAGTGAATCTCAGAAAGCATTATTGGTTCTGTGTGTGTAACAAGGCAAATGTGGTGTTTTGTTTTGTTTTCCATACAATAGCCGAGCGTGCCCGAGTGGGTCTTGCACCATTGCCTGGAATGAAAGGAACAGATTACATTAATGCTTCTTATATCATGGTGAGAGTCAACAGTTAATTATAAATAAATTCAATTAAACTAAAAGGTGGAAAAGAGCAGATACCACCTATGTGGCTGATTTCATTTTTCAAATAATTTCTCGATGTGTAATAAAAATTAGAGAGATTTCTGTATCTCGCGACCTCTAACAAAAGACTGCTAATCAGCGGGGATACAGAAATGCTTTAAGAAAAGGGTTTGTTAAGAAATTAATTTTCTTGTTAATTTCCACCATCTAGTGTTTGAATAAATGCTGAAATTGCTGTTAAGTAAAAACAGCAGGGGTACTAGAAGGGAATTGTACGTGGAGAGAAAATGATCTACACGTGTTAGCCTATACATCTAAAAATTAGCCACATCTACGGACTGCCTTTTTCAATTGTTTAAGTGAGGTCAGAACAATACTGTCTTATTTCATGAACGTATTTTACTAGCACAACATCAGAATAAAATGTTTCTAACTGCTGATTTTCCGTCTCCCTAACTGAAGGGCTATTATAGGAGCAATGAATTTATTATAACCCAGCATCCTCTGCCACATACTACGAAAGATTTCTGGCGAATGATTTGGGATCATAATGCACAGATCATTGTCATGCTGCCAGACAACCAGAGCTTGGTAAGCAAAGCACATCTGCTATATATTAATGAGCCTGTGAGGCCATAAGCATAAATCATTTTGATACCTTACCACAGGGCTCACTGTGCACGTGCGCTAGGGAGGGCATCTAGACTTCTCTCGTCTTTAAGTCTGAACAGGTTCCTTTTGTATTGTCACAGTTACTGTCCCTATGTGCTCCATAACTTGATTCTCTCATGCTGGCAGGGCAGTAGAGGGTTTTGGAAAAGGGCTTTTGAGTAACCTCATTTAACATACGACCTTAACCTGACCTCTCAGTTGCAGTATGTCACTTGTGAAAAACAAAATAGCAGCTAACATTTGAGTGTGTGACTGTGTTTACATGTATTAGCTTGCTGAATCTCAATCCTCTCTACCTCTTTAGGACACAGGTACTATTATTTCATTTAACAGCTAAGAGAATGGAGGGAAGTAACTTGCCTAAGGGCATATACACAAATGACTGGAGGAAGGATTTGAACCTGAGTCACCTGTCTTTTAATCCTTTTGCTCTGTTCATCCCACCCCGCATTAGAGGAAGGTTTCCCAGCCCTCCCCCAGTAAACTTCTATCAATAGTATTAATTATCATCATTTCTCCCCCCATTCAACAGGCACAGCAGATGCATTACAGGGAAGGAGATACACAAAGGCGATTTTGTTCCAATTTAAAGGTGCTTTTAAGACCTTGACTGAGCCATAGCCCCTCTCTCTCCTCCTTTGAGTCCTTCTCGCTGTGCCTCGGGATTATATAAAAGAAGGGCAAACAAATTTATCAAGATGAGCTTAACTCTCAAAATTAGTTGGGTGTTCAGAAGTTATTATGAGGACATGTAAGCCCACAAAACAAAAACAAAAACAAAAAACAATGAGGAGCTGCTTCCATGAGGATCAGATTAGTGAATTTTTTAATCAAGAAAGAACAGCCTGTGATTGAACCCCTAGTCTTGCTGACATGCATTTGACTGTGTGCCCAGGCAGTAGGAACTTCTTCACTTTGTCGCATTTTGCTCCAGCTTCAGAATACCAAGACTGCTTCTGTATGATAGAATGGCAGCAAAATTGAGAATCTTAAGCTAAAAACTGGAGTGTAAATTTTCAAATTAGCTGGCAATAGGGGTCTATTCTGTTTGGCATGTGGAAATTGGAGGCACTTAGGGTTGTTAAAACGTTCATTTGTTGGATGAGTCAGTATTTTGTTATTGTCGCTTACCAGAAGACGGTCACCAAAAGCATCCATCACACAGGCTCATTTGTAGCGGGGAGGCTCAACCACCTGAGTCCCTGCCTGCTCTGCAGACAGTGAGGACCTTGACCTGCCCCAGAACAGGTCATCGCAGTGTCTCAGGCTGAGGGAGGCCTGGCTGGAATCCTGCATGTCTGCATTCTCAACTCCGGGGATGAAAGTCAGATTTATTAGTGCACATTTTCCCTAAATATGTAGATTCTCTTTGTTGGCTTCATTATTTATCACTGCTATAACTTGACAAGACCATGATGCTGTGAGTAGCCCGAAGTCACTAGTTCCTAGCTCAGAAAGCACCGTTAAAAATACAGGGATCTTTGCTCTACAAATGTATTTGTAAGCAAAATAACCATGAGCCCGGAGTTGCTGCTGAATTAAGAAGCAGCATGTATTTTTCATGGTCTTTGAAGATAATCAGTTATTCCCTCGTTTGCTATGTGTATTCAGAACGGTTTGGGGGGTTTGTTTTTGGTTTTGTTTTTGTTTTTTGCTGCCTTCTACCGTTAATAAAATCCCTTCGGCAGTTACTAGGCCAATTTGATAATTTACAATTCGTGTTAACTTCTTGGAGGTACGTAATGTTGTTTTCCCACTTTTCAGATATGGAAATTAAGGCCCAGATTAATTTATTCAGGATCACATCCAATCCTAAATTCCGTGCTTAGTCTGTGCATATCGATTAAATGTATAGGCCCTGTCCATTATTACCTTAACATCTTTAATATCTGTTAAAAGGGTCTTACTTCCATTTCCTTGGACAAAATGTATTAAAACCCCTGACAGTTACAGACTTCTTTTGTATAGACTAAACCCAATTGCTAATCTGTTTCCCCTTATGCTGAGCTTTAAAAATAAAAATGTACTTGGCAATAAGCTATATTGAAACTTGAAAGGGTGATAAGTCTTATTGGACTGTTGGCTCATTTCTGATGCAACAGTGTAAGATTAAACAAAACCTTCTTTGTTTTGAACATTATTCAGAATTATTTCTGACTTCACTAGTAGTATCTAAGCATTTTCAGGAAAATGCCCATCGAAATACAGATATGCCAGGCAAAGTAGAGTTTGCCATTTGAACTGGTGAGAGAAAGAGACATGGCAGTGGGGGGCAGGGGTCTTATCCTAATCACTGTATTTCTCACAAAATCTCCAACCTGTGCACCCCGTAACTTTTTCTTAGGCCTCCACAGTTTTCAGGGATGGAATTCAAATACCATGCCTGAATATTTCTTTTTAATCCTAAAATAGATGAACATTTAAAGCTTGCCTGATTCAAGGCTGAAAGACTTTTTCTATGTTAATCTCCATTTGAAGCCTAACATGGATTAACTTGTCTCTGAAAGAGCACTTTGTACTCCATGCCAACATAAGCTTATTGATGCATAACCTCTCCCCAGACAGGTTCTGTTGCTTACCCTTTAGCAGTAGTGTGATTTCAGACAACGTATAGACTTCCCTGAGTCTTGATGTCCTCCTCTGTAAAGACAGATAATAAAAATCCTTTACCTCTCTAATATGTTGCAAAAATTAAATAATATAATATTGATGAAATTCCTGGGCAAAATGCTCATCATCTGTAGGACTGTTTTCATAATCCATAGGAAGTAAAAACTAGGATGTCTTAGTTACTTAAGCAACTGTGAAATAATATACTAACTCCAGGTGAGAAATGTTCTATAATGTATCATAGTGGAAAAAAATAATAAAAACAGGATCTAGGTCAATTAATTTTAATATATCACCTCTAGAGGGAGCATTTTTGGTTGTTACAGTGACCTCGGTGGGAACTGCTAGGAAGTGGTTATTACTGAGTATATTTTACAATCACCACTGGACTTGGTGAAGCGGGCATGATTAAATGGTGACTCGGGAGGTACGGGAGATGGCAAACATTATGCATCAATTTGCAAGAATAATTAAAAAACAAATGTTTGACAGCACTGCAGAGGAATTTTTTCTTTGGGGGGGGTTCATAGGCAGAAGATGAATTTGTATACTGGCCAAGTCGAGAAGAATCCATGAACTGTGAGGCCTTTACCGTCACCCTTATCAGCAAAGACAGACTGTGCCTCTCTAATGAAGAACAAATTATCATCCATGACTTTATCCTTGAAGCTACACAGGTAACTTAAACCTCCATTTCTCAGTAACAGCCATACCTGGGCCCTGCATCATCTTTCTAAGTAGTAATAAAGTCACTTGCCACCCTCGAGACAGGCCCAGGCATTTGAGTATGACTTAATTTTAAATATGTACGCTTCACTTTTTCCTTCCTTCAAATATTTGCTTTTTGCAGTTGGGTAGATGAAATGTAACTGTTGTCTGAGCATGCATACAAATAGGTCTGTTGACCTAATTATGAAAACAATATACTAGAGCTCAACATTCTCTTTGCCACCAGAAATGTAAACCTTGCAATGTGTTACAAATGATAATAGTAAGACTTTTTTTTTTTTTTTTTAGTAGTAAATGACATTTTGAGATATAATAACTTATTATGGGGTGGAAAAGACAGGCACTATCTTATATTAATAACTTAAATGATGATTTGTCCTTTTTTCCTTTAAATGTATAGATAAATAGGTTATGTAAAGTCTCTTATAATTTATTGTCACTTAAAATTTTATTATCCCCTGAACAAAAATAAGATTCTGCTTTCATGACCTGGTCATTTTTTAAGGGCAGGCAGGCAGTCCTCCCTACTATTTGGCACTTGTCAGTTATCTCTAATACGTACTTTCTCAGGAACAAGTTCTAGGCCACACATTAACAGGTGTCAGGAAATAAAGTATGGGCTATGACTTGTTGTATTGGTTACAGGATGACTACGTCCTAGAGGTTCGGCACTTCCAATGTCCCAAATGGCCTAACCCAGATGCCCCCATCAGCAGTACTTTCGAACTTATCAATGTCATCAAGGAAGAGGCCTTAACAAGGGATGGCCCCACCATTGTTCATGATGAGTATGTATCTATTTCTTAACTTTAAAATTCAAACATTTTTCTTGTTGACTTGCTTTAGGAGTGAAAAGGGAAGATCCTGACCCTTCTTTCTGTGTTACCAGTGTGTGCAGGTGCCTGCTGTAGATCTGTTGGCATTTTAAGGTGTCAGGCCCTCCCCAAGGCTTCAGATATTCCTGGTCTGTATGTTCTAGAAGGTCAAAGCACTATACCAGCCTATAAAAATAGACTTGCAAGCTTTCTGAGGTTTTATGTTTCAAAACACTAATTAAATAGATAATGTAAATAGTTATTTAATAACTTAATTAGTTACATTTAATTTTATACCCTTAGTGAATTTCAGCACTTATTAGAGAAGAAAACTTTTTAAATACAATTTAGTTGATTAGGAGTGAGAATGTTACTATTAATCATAAATTTAGGGGCACCTGGGTGGCTTAGTGGGTTAAGCCTCTGCCTTCAGCTCAGATCGTGATCTCAGGGTCCTGGGATCAAGCCCTGCATCAGGATCTCTGCTCAGTGGGAAGCCTGTTTCCCCCTCTCTCTCTGCCTGCCTCTCTGCCTACTTGTGATCTATCAAATAAATAAACAAAATCTTCTAAAAAAAATCATAAAATTTAGAGCTTACAGTGTGTTTTGAAGTTTGAAAAATATGACTCTCAAAGAGAACAAATGATTTGCTCCTGGTGTCAGAGCTTCTAGGTACCCATGTTGTATTCAAACTCCCAACATTTTCCTCTTTATTCAGAGGGAAAGGATCATAGATTAAACTTATGATATGTGAATATTTGGAGTCAAACTTCATGGCTGGGATTGACCTATAAATCAGTTGTGTCATCCCAGATTGTTTAGAAGCTCACAACATTTTAGCTAATATGGCACCAATTATAGGTCCTCGTTTCTTAAAAAAAAAAAGAAAAAAATGATTTATTTTAGGGGAGGAGGAGCAGGGCAGAGCAGAGGGAGAGAAGCAGACTCCTGCTGAATGTGGAGTCCAAGGAGGGCTCGATTCTGAGGCCTTGAGACCATGACCTGAGCCAAAACCAAGAGTCGGCCACTCAACCGATTGAGCCAGCCGGGCGCCTCTGTATCCTCATTTCTGTTTTACTTCCAAGGTAGCGCCTTTGGAAATTCTCAGCAAATTATCGGTGTATCCATTAAATTAGCAGCTACTCTGCTTACTTTTCAGTTTGAGAGTAAGACTAAAGTTTTCATTTTTTCTAAACAAATGCTGCAACATGAAGTGAACAGACTTTTAGCGTCGGTTAACACCTGTACCTCAAATCATGGTTTCCTCATATTTGAAGATGGCCATAGTATTGGCTGCTTCCAAAGACTTTTATGGTCTTTTTTTTTTTTTTTAAAGGAAATAATGACTATTTCAAAACGTTGGCCCGACTCTTAATTAGATTAAGATGGCGGGGCGGGGAAAGAGGGAAATATAGTCGGAGCTTTAAATATACTGAGATGCCTACAAACGTGACAACAGCCAGCAGTGTTTAAATAGTGAAGCCGGGGGGCACCTGGGTGGCTCAGTGGGTTAAGGCCTCTGCTTTCGGCTCAGGTCATGATCCCAGGGTCCTGGGATCAAGCCCCGCATGGGGCTCTCTGCTCAGCAGGGAGCCTGCTTCCTCCACTCTCTCTGCCTGCCTCTCTGCCTCCTTGTGAATAAATAAATACAAACATTTAAATAGTGAAGCCGGCATCAAAATAATTGGGCAGCTGTTACTGGTCTATGAAAATTGCAGTATGTAAAATTAGGGCTGCTTCTATAGCTTTTTTCCCCCCGCTAATTTGTATTAGTTTTTCAAATACCTCTGGGTTTTGCCAGCTTCTTCCCATTCAGACTGAATTCTAATGCTGCTGCCCAGTTCTGTTAATGATTTTGCTGTTATTTTGTGCTTAACTCAGTAAAGCAGCTACACTTCTATTTCATGGTAAGGGATGTAAAAACTGGCAATTTGTTAAACAATTTAAAAACCTATTTAATTCATTTGTCTATATTCAATTTGGGGGGGTATATGGTCTTATTCAGTGATTTTTATTGTATGCCACGTGCTAAAAATGTCACCCCTGAAATTAATCAAATGCAGCTTGTTCTTAGGCCTACATAAGAAAAGAGCAAATGAATTCTGAACTAGATCAGCACAAAGCATGTAAGTGAGCTGCATTAAAAGCCACCTGAAGAAATATGTTCCTTCTATTATATCCACTCTTTGGGAGATAAGCAATTCCACAGAAGTGACTTTTCCACATTACCCAAGCAAATTTGACATTTTTAAACAGCTGCTACTGGTAGTGTACTGTTCTGAACACCAGTTAGCTTTCCATTTCCATCCTACCTACTTTTTCTGCCTCTAAATACTCCCTTTCCTGCTGGCCTTCAGCCCTCTCAAGTGTCGCCTATCTAAAACCAAACTCAGCTTCCCCAGCCACGGAGTTGGGCAAACCAGAAACCTACCAGAGCCCCCATCTCTCTCCGGCCACGAGTCTTCTTGATGTCCCCCATTCTTGCAGTACACTTGCCACATTCCTTTACGGTCTGGGTGAAACAGTCCTCCACTGAATTACTTCCCGCAGGCCCCCTTGCCCCTGCAAATACTATTTCCTTTGAGGGCTCTTTCAGTCAGCAGATGGACGCTGTAAAAGTCATTCTCTTTGAAGAGGTAATCGTTTAACAGCACTAATGACACCCCGTTCTTGCCAGTGCTGTTCTTGGGTACCGCTTCCTACTGCAACTACTTGTTCACAGGACTGTCACCCCCAACCCACGGAGACCAGCAGAGGTAATTCATTTGTCCCGGTCTCTACTGCGTGAAGCCCAATGCCTGGCATGTAGTGGGTACTGGGCTTCAAACTGACCTTCCAATAAGGATATGGACCATGTCCTTAATAGGAACTTTCCCCAGAGAGCCTTGTGCCTTGCATTTTGTTTATCATTATTTTCCCTCCTTACAAATGTTTGAGCTCTATCAAAAGGAGAGGTGAGAAGGCCAGGCCACTTGCACTTAAGTCAAAGAGTTGAACTTCTGAGCAGACAGACTTGATATTTATTGGGTCTTCACAGACATCTCTTAATACCAACTCTCAGGGTTCTCAGCTGTGTGCCAGACGGATGAAGTTTCTAGATAAATGATCTAAGGATAAAATTCCACACCCCAAAGTAAACCGATTCTATTTGAAGACAAGCACAGCTTAAAAGCAAACTGCTTTATTCACAGCATCCTGTAGTCAAGACCGTTCTGTTCGGAGACTCCTCTATCAGCATTACTGTCAGATTTTTTTTAAGCAGAGCCTACATTCCTACAGAAGAAGTTTGGAACATGAGCACAGTTTTTACAGTCTCATGAGACTACAGATTAGACATTCACTCACAGAAGACCAGTTTCTTGTGCAAATATTTAATGTGATATCTATCACCCTGTTAGAGCTCCTAGAAGGCTAATTCCATTAACAATTCTCAAAGTATGTTCTGAGGACTGCAGGTTGGGAAGGAGCCCATTCCAGGAGATTCAAAAGTTCAAAACTATTTTCATAATAATGCAAAGATACTATTTGCCTTGTTCATTCTTACTCTGATGGCTACCATAATGTGTGCTTGCGTGGTTTTGTGTTTAACGTTTTCTCAGTTCCAATTTTTTATAGAGTAAATATTGATAGATAAAGCCCAAATAAACAAAAGCTCTTTGAGGATCACCAGTAAACTTTTATTTTCATTTGATCCTGAGAGAAGCAGTAGGAGATGTAGAACTATCTGGACTGCTTTCTCTGTCAACTGCTGCAAAGATACCCGCACATAATAACTGGTTTCCTTTTCTTACTTAGATCCCCTCTCCTCACATGAGAAAGAAAGCAGTGTGAAGCAAATAGGGCCTCTGTACACAAATAGTCAGTGTCAGCAAGGACCAGCTAACATAATTTGTGGAGTCCCATGTAAAATGGAAATGCAGGAACTCTTGTTCAAAAATTAAGATTTTCCAGATGAAGAGTTCAAAGTATTGGTCATAAAGATACTCACCAGACTTGAGAGAAGAGTGGATAAACTCAGAACCTCAACAAAGAAATAGAAAATACAAAAAAGAACCAATAACTGAAAACGAAAAATACACTAAAGGGAATGTATACTAACATCCCATTTCAGGGGTCCCAGAGGGAGAAGAGAGAGAGAGGAAGGGACAGAAAACTTCCCTAACCTGGGGAAGGAAACAAACATCCCAAACAAGATGAGCCACGGGCAGTCCACAGCAAGACACATAATAAAGAATCTTAAAAGCATCAACAGAAAAGCACTAGTTATTTAAAGGGGAAACCCCATAAGGCTATCAGCCGACTTTTCAGCAGAAACTTGCAGTCCGGAAGTGAGTGGCATGATATATTCAAAGTGTAGAAAGGAAAAAAACCCACAACTGTGAATACTATAACCAGTTAACATTCAGAATTGAAGAAGAGGGGTGCCTGGGTGGCTCAGTGGGTTAAAGCCTCTGCCTTCAGGTCATGATCTCAGAGTCCTGGGATCAAGCCCCGCATTGGGCTCTCCACTCAGCAGGGAGACTGCCTTCCCCCTTGCTCTCTGCCTGCCTCTGCCTACTTGTGATTTCTGTCAAATAAATAAAAAATTTTTTTAAATCTTAAAAAAAAAAAAAAAAAAAGAACTGAAGAGATAGTTTACCAAACAAAAATTAGGAGTTCGTCACCACTAATCCAGCCTTAGAAGAAATGCTGAAAATGGCCATTTAGGTAAAAAAAGGAAAGGCTGTAAGTAGAAGAAAATTATGAAAGGAAAAAGTTTTACTGATAAAAGCAAATACATAGTAAAGGTAGTAGATCAATCATAAAGCTAGTATAAAGGTTAAAAGACCAAAGCAGTGAAACTAATTATATCTAAAGAATTAGTTAAGTGATTCACAAAAAGATGTGTAATATGGCATCATATACATAAAATGTAGAGGGGGTAAAGTAAAAGTGTAGCTTTTAGTATGTGTTGGAACTTAAGCAACCACCAACCTAAAATAGACTGCTTCATACTTAGGATGTTATATATAAGAATCTTATAGAAACCAGAAGCCCAAAACCTCTAACAGATACATTAAAGAGAAAGGAATCAAAACATAACACTAGAGAAAGTCATCAGTCACAGTGAAAAGAGCAAGAGAAGAAGGAACACAGAACTATAAAAATAACCAGAAAACAATGAACAAAATGGCAATAAGTACAGACCTCTCAATAATTATTTTAGGGAGTTTAAATATTCAATCAAAAGACAGGATGATTGAATGGGTTTAAAAAAAAAACAAAACCCTGTCCAGATGCTGCCTACAAGAGATTCACTTTAGCCCCAAACACATACACAGACTGGAAGTTGAGGGTATGGAAAAAGATACTCCATGCAAATGGAAATGAAAAAAGCTGGGGTAGCAGTATTTATATCCAACAAAATAGTTAAAACAAAGAATGTAATGAGACCAGACAATTCCATAATAATAAAAGGATCAGGGGTGCCTGGGTGGCTCAAGTCAAGCATCTGCCTTCAGCTCAGGTCATGATCTTAGGGTCCTGGGATGGAGCCCTGTGTTGGGCTCCCTGCTCAGCGAGGAGTCTCCTTCTCCCTCTGCCTGCTGCTCCCTCTGCTTGTGTTCTCTCTCTCTCAAATAAATAAAATTTTAAAAAATAAAAAGGATCAATCCAATAAGAGGATATACACTTTTAAATATCTATGCACCAATGTAGGAGCACCTAAATATGTAAAAATATTAACAGACTTAAAGGGGGAAACTGACAGTAATAAAATAGGTCATCCAGACAGAAAATTAATAAAGAAACATTGGCTTTGAACAATACATTAGACCAGGTGGATTTAACAGATACATATGGAACATTCCATCTGGAATAGCAGAATACATATTCTTTTCAAATGCATATGGAATATTCTCCAGGATAGATCACATACTAGGCATAAAACCAGTCTCCAAAAATCTAAAAAGAATCACATCAAACATTTTTTTCTGACCACAGCAGTATGAAACTAAATTATAAGAAAAAAACTGGAAATAAAAACAAACATATGGAGGATGAGTTAAGAAATCAAAAAGGAAATCAAAAAATACCTGGAGGAAAATTAAAATGGGAGCACAAAATCTTTCAGGTTCAAAATATTTTGAGATGCAGCAAAAGCAATTTTAAGAAGAAAATTTATAGCAGTACAGGCCTACCTCAAGAAACACAAAAAATAAACAATCTAACCTTAGTAACCTAAAGGAACTAGAAAAAGAACAAAGGCAAAATTTATTAGAAGAAAGGAAATAAAGATGAGAGTAGAAATAAATGGAGACTTAAGAAACTATAGAAAAGATCAGTGAAACAAAGATCTGGTTCTTTGAAAAGATAAGCAAAACTGAGAAATTTTTAACCAGACTCCTCAAGAAAGAACACAGATTCTATTAACATTAGAAATGAAAGAGAAGTAACAACCAACACCAAAGAGAAAAGATTATAGTAGACTACTACTAAAAATTAGAAGCTAGCAAATGAGACAAACCTAGAAGACATAGAAAAATTCTTAGAAAAAACTTCCAAGGCTGAATTAGATTTAGAGAATCTGAGCAAACCAATTACTAGTAACAGAATTGAATCTGTAATGTAAACTTCCTAACAAACAAAAGTCCAGGACCAGATGGCTATACAGAGGAACTTTACCAAAGATATTTTTAAAGGTTTTATTTATTTGAGAGAGAGAAAGAGCGAGTTGGGGGAGGAGCAGAGGGAGACAGAGAAGCAGATTCCACACTGAGCATGAAGCCCATGGACTTGATCCCACGACTCTGAAATCACAACCTGATCCAAAATCAGGAGTCGGGTGCTTAACTGACTGAGCCACCTAGGTGCCCCTCTACCAAACATTTAAAATAGAGTTAATACATATCCTTCTCAAACTATTAAAAAAAAAAAAAAAAAGCCAGAAGAGGAAGGAATTTATTCTAAGAAGCCACCATTACCCTGCTACCAAAACCAAAGATACTACCAAAAAAGAGAAAATTACAGGCAATATCTCTGGCAAACACAGATGGAAAAATCTTTTACAGAATATTAGCAAACTAAATTCAGTTCTGATTTCCAGGATCAGATGGGATTTATTCAAGGATGGCAAGGATGGTTTGACATCCACAAACTAATCACATGATATACTACCTTAACCAAATGAATGATAAAAATTAGGATTATGGCAATAGATTCAGAAAAAGCATTTGACAAAATTCAACATCTACTCTTAATAAAAACTCTCAACAGAGGGGGTTTACAGGGAACATATCTAAATATAATAAAGGCTATATATGACAAACACAGCTAATATTCTCAACATAGGTAATAATACTCAATGATGATAAGCTAAAAACTTTTCCTCTAAGATCAGGAACAAGAAAAGGATGTCCACTGTCCCCATTTTTATTCAACAAAGTACTAGAAGTCTTAACCACAATAATCAGACAAGAAAATGCAATAAAAAGGCATAAAAATTGGTAAGGAAGGCGCCTGGGTGGCTCAGTGGGTTAAGCCTCTGCCTTTGGCTCAGGTCATGATCTCGGGGTCCTGGGATCAAGCCCCGCATCGGGCTCTCTGCTCGGCAGGGAGCCTGCTTCCCCCCCTCTCTGTGCCTGCCTCTCTGCCTACTTGTGATCTCTCTCTGTGTCAAATAAATAAGTAAAATCTTTTTAAAAAAACTGGTAAGGAAGAGGTAAAACTCACTATTTGCAGATGGTACTAAAGAATGAATGAATTTAGTAAAGTTGCTGGATACAAAATCAATATACAGAAATCTGTTGTGTTTCTATACAATAATAAGGAAGTGGCAGAAAACAAGAACACAATCCCATTTATAATCACATCAAAAAGAACAAGAGTAACTAGACATAAACCTAACCAAGAAGATGAAAGAGCTATACTCTGAAAACTTTAGGATGCTGATGAAAAAGACTGAAAATAACACAAATGGAAAGACATACCATTCTTATTTTAACAGTTATTAAAATGTCTATACTATCCAAAATAACCTACAGATTCAGTGCAATTCTTGCCACAAAACTAGAACAAATAATCCTAAAATTTGCACGGAACTACAAAAACCGCTAACAGCCAAAGCAATTTTGAGAAAGAATAAAGCTAGAGGTATCACAGTTCCTAATTTCAAACTATACTACAAAGCTGAGGTAATCAAACCACTATGGTACTGACACAAAGATAGACATCTGGATCAGTGGAGCAGAATAAAAAGCCCAGAAATAAATCCACATTTATATGATCAAGTTATCTACAACAAAGAAGACAATAATATACAAAAGGGAAAAGACTGTCTTTTCAATAAGTGGTGCTGAGAAAACTAGACAGTTACATGCAAAAAAACAACAACAACAAAAAAAAAAACTGGACCACTTTCTTACACCATACACAAAAATAAACTCAAAATCGATTAAAGACCTAAATGTGAGACCTGAAACAATAAAGCCCTAAAAGAAAACGCTGGCAGTGACCTCTTGCACATCAGCCTTAGCGTTATTTTTCTGGATCTGTCTTCTCAGTAAAGGAAACAAAAGCACAAATAAACAGTTGAGACTATATTAAACGACAAACCTTTTGCATAGTGAAGGAAGCCAACAAAACACAGGACAGCCTCCCAAATGGGAGAAGACATTGGCAAATAATATATCTGCTATGAAGCTAATACCCAAAATATATGAAGAACTCATAAAACTTAAAAAAAAATAATAACCTGATTAAAAATGGGCAGAGGACCTGAATCAACCTTTGTCCAAAGAAAATATCCAAAGATGACCAACAGACACATGAAAAGGTGCTCAATACCACTAATCATCAGGGAGAAGCAAGTCAAAACCATAGTGATAGGTCACCCTGCACCAGTCAGAATGGCTACTATAATAAGGGGATGTAACAAGCGTTCGTGAGGATGTAAAGAAAAGGGAACCCTTGCGCACTGTTGGTAGGAATATAAATCGGTGAAGCTACTGTATAAAACTGTAGAGCAGTTCCTCAGAAAAGTAAAAATAGAAATACCATGTGATCTAGTAATTCCACTTCTGGGTATTTACCAAAAGAGAACAAAAGTACAGATTGAAAAAGATGCACGCATCCCTAGGTTCATTGCAGCATTATTTACAATAGCCACAATATGGAAGAAACCTTAAGTGTCCATAAACAGAGGAGTGGATAAAGATGTGGTGTGTACATACAGTGGACTATTACTCAGCCATAAAAAAGGAACTCACCATTTACAACAACATGGGTGGAACTAGAGGGTATTAGGCTACGTGAAATAAGTCCTATAAGACAAATACCACAGAATTTCACATCTGTATGGAATCTAAAAAACAAACAAAAACAGAAACAGACTCAAATACACAGAGCAAACTGGTGTTTGTCAGAGGGCAGTGGGGAGATGGGCAAAACCGGTGAAGGGAATTAGTAGGTACGAACTTCCACTTGTAGGTAAATCATGGGGATGAAAAGTACAGCATAGGGAAAATCGTTAATAATACTGTAATAACTTTGGTCACTACGCTTATCTTGGTGAATATTTCAAAATGTGTATGCTTGTCAAATCACGAGTTTAGCCACGTGAAACTAATATATTGTATGTCAACTATACCTCAGTAAAAAAAAAACTTACAGATGACAACAGCACAGCATTAAACTAAGAGCAGGACTCTTCTGAAGAGATGCATCAAAGTGCAGAACTCTCCACAACCACACAGATTGAAGCCAGGAATATGGCCCTGGCTGCAGTCAGATCCAGAGCTATCATCAAATTCTGCTTAACACTGCCTCCTGAGTGCACTCCTGCACTCATCTCATTGCTTCAGACTACGTTTTTTTCCTACTTTATTTTCTCATTCACATCCAAGGTTTTAATTTCTTAAAGTCCTGTGGAGGGCTTTTGTGTTGCCTTTATTCCCCCAGAGTGATGGATACTCAGGCTTTAACTCTGTGTTCCTTCCTGCCATAATGATTTCTAAGGGAAGCTTCACTTTCTTCTAGTAAAAGGGTTATAACTCTAAATTTCATTCTTTTTTTTTTAAAGATTTTATTTATTTGACAGAGAGAGAGATCACAAGCAGGCAGAGAGGCAGGCAGAGGGGGAGGGGGGAAGCAGGCTCCCCACTGAGCAGAGAGCCTGACGTGAAGCTCGATCCCAAGACCCTGAGATCATGATCTGAGCCGAAGGCAGAGGCTTAATCCACTGAGCCACCCAACTGCCCTAAATTTCATTCTTGATTATGATTTTTAAAACCTTTTAAAAGCAAAGGTAGGATAATTATATAATTATATGGAACAGTAAAAAGTATCATTAAATGCACAGAGGTATATACAATGCAAGGAACCCCAGTGTATTTTAAAATGAACATAGAACACTTAGAAACATTACTTACATCAGGAACTTCAAGTATTTTTATTTCCTTGAGCCATAGGCAAGAAAAGATGAAAATACATTTGGCTCTTTTCTTAACTGTGCTAAATATAAATAAGCTTTGCTCTCATTGGGCCCTTTGAGAAAGGCAAACAAACTACCAAAGCCAGTGTATTTATACTTGTTTTATGTAGGTTATAAACTACTTGTATCACTTTTTCACCAAGTCCTTATAGTTAGAAGTGCAGATCCATAAAACTCGACAAACATCTTTAATCCTACTTCATTTCTCTAAACTTCTGAGAATGGCCTTCAGTTTTGCAGGCTTTATCCTTTCATTATAATGCTTGGTATGCAGAAGATACTTAAATTATCTGTATATTTGACTAATATGAGTTAGTTTCTAGTCATGTTTGAAATCTTACTGTGTACGTAGTTTTAATTTAGGTACTTTTTTTAAAAGTGGCAAAATCTATGAAAGGCAATCTAAGGAAAGGCCAGAGTACTCCTACAGGGAGTACACACTACATAATAAAATAGTGAAATATGTAATACCTGACTTTCCTATCTGAATGGCTATGAATAGCTCTAAGAAAAAGATTAAATGGGGGGAAAGGGTCCTGAGTCTTAACAGTTTCACTAGAACAGAGTAAGCAAAGGTTAGATTTTATCCTACTGAGAAAAAAAAGTACATATGATTTAAAATATGAGGAAAACCAACACGATCAAATCAGGAACAAACAAAAATACAGTGAATCAGTTACTAGATTAGATAATAGTTATAAGAGATTTTTTAGATATATACTCTGAGATCTAACAGAAGACTATGGCATTAATCAGAAACATGTTATTAAGCAATAACAAATGAGAGTCTGAGAAATGGGAAAGACAAGAGATGGTCTAGTAGTAGAGTACACAGAAGTGAAATCAAACTCCATTACAGAAGCTAGGTAAGTTCTAATATATGTCTGAGAGGTGATCCTTGTTGAGAAAAGAGACTAAAGAAGAAGAAATAATGGCTGAGATTTTCTAAGACATGAATAAAGGATGAGTAAAGTCTCATAAAACTTACTATTTTGGAGAATGGTGAAGAAAACAATTAAGGAAGTTATAAAATTACACTGGGAAGGAAAAATCTACCATTGATTAAATATTAATATATAAGAAATTTTAAAAAATATTTGATAACTGTTAATTTGCTTAGGCTTGACCATGTTTACATATTGTCATAAATCCTAATTTTTTTTAAAGATTTTATTTATTTATTTGACAGACAGAGATCACAAGTAGGCAGAGAAGCAGGCAGAGAGAGAGGAGGAAGCAGGCTCCCTGCTGAGCAGAGAGCCCGATGCGGGGCTTGATCCCAGGACCCTGGGATCATGACCTGAGCCGAAGGCAGAGAGAGGCTTAACCCACTGAGCCACCCAGGCGCCCCCAAATCCTAATTCTTACATGAAAATAACTAATGAATAAAATGTTTGGGATATGCTTCAAAGTATATGGGAAAGGAAATAGATGTGAAACAAGTTTGGCCATGAGCCCATGACCACTGGAACTGAGTAACTGCTATGTGAAGGTGACTGAGCTTGCGCACGTGTTGGATGTTTTCTAATAATAAAAAGTTAAAAATAGAAATATTTTAAGGGAAACAAACACTCGAAATTCTTTATACCAGTAAGCGTTGAAGAGCTGAGAGCAGGTGAGTTCCCAAACTGCTGAGATAGACCAAGTGCTCACCCGGCTACCCTCGAACAGTAACAAGAGGAAATGTAATATAACCATGATTTTAAAAAAAAAAAAAAAAAAAAAAAAGGCTAGCACCAGAATGGAAAAAGTATAGGGCCAGTCTTACTTAATTGATTATGGCTGTAAAAATCTAAGTAAAATACTGTCAAATAAAATTCAGTGTGTTGAGTTAAAAGAATTTTGTATCATGAAAAAGTAAGATTTACCCTAGGGCTTATAGAGGTGGTTAAATGTTACCACTGTTCTCTCAAGTGAATGCAGGACATAATCAAAGGAATTTCTAAAAAAAAAGTCAATAGATGTTGTAAAGTACAGAATAAAATCATTCATTCATAATCTCCCTCCCCAAAAGAAAACACTCTTAGCAAACTGAAAGTCAAAAGCCTTTTCTTTAGCTTGATAAATATTATTGGAAGCCTACAGCAAACATTTTTATTTAATACTAAAAATTTAGAAGCTTTACCATTAAAGAAAACAATATGATACTTCCTTGCAAATACTGGTTAGAATGCAGAACTATAGGGTTCTAGCCAGTACAATAAAAGCAAAAGATGAAAGAAATAGAAAAGTTGAAAAGAAACAAACCTGATATTATTGGTGGATAAAGATGTAGCTGGCTTCCCAGAGAATCCACAAATTACTAGGAACTTAACTGCATGGCTGGATACAAGTTCACCATGTGAAAATCAGTCACTGTCCTATGTATCAACTGAAACCAAGCAAAATGTAATAAAGAGAGGCCATTCTTAGTAGTAACAAACACTAACATTGAGAAATTACCCTAAAATGAAAGTGCCAAAGACAATAAAGAAAACTATAAAATATAATTGAAAACTACAAAAGATATGAACAAAGGGAGAAAAGACCTCATGTTCATGAACAGAAAAACTCAAAAAAGATGTTAATTTCCTCAAACGTGTGTGTGTGTGTGTGTGTGTGTTCGGCACAAGCTAACCAAAATGCCAATAAAACTTGTATTTCTTGACAATCCAGTTTCACATGAAACAGGATGGGGAGGGATAGAGGGATAGAGGTATTTGGAAATGAGTATAAAAACGAAAATGGAAGTATGTTTGAAGCACAAAAGAAAAATGAAAATGAATGTAGAGATGGCCAGGTCTCCTGTAGATACTTGCTTTTTCAGATTCCGAGACTTATCAAAACCTTATGGGAATTAAAACATATATGAGGAAATACAAAAAACATATTAAAGGACCAGAGAGTTCGGAAACAGGCCTGTATATATGAGGATTTAGTATATGATATAAAGGAAGCTCAAGTCAATGAGAAAAGATGAGACTATCCAATTAAAAAAGGTAGCTATCCATGGGAAAAATAACTAAAATCAGATCTTTACCTTACATCTAAATGAGATTCAGATGAATTAAACAACAAAATGTAAAAAATAAAAATAGAAAAATGTCGGAGAATGTTACCAAAATGCTGGGTTAGAAAAAGCATTCTCAAGATTCCAATTAAGCCAAAAATAAAAGACTGATCAATTTGATTATGGGTAAACTATACTTCAGTTTACAAAAATGCCTACAAACAATGTTAAGAGAAATCAGAGACTGGAAAAAATATTTCCAACCTATCCTACAAATAAAAGAGACAAAGCCAAGAAAAATGGCCAAAGTATATTATTAAACAATTTCAGAGGAGGAACTATAGATGGACCTAAAACCCAGAGGATTCTCCACCTCCCTGATAATAGAGAAAATACAAATTAAAACAACATCAGATAGAATTTTTCACTCATCAAATTAGCAGAAGCATGTCAACTTTAAAATGATGAAGAGAGGGGCACCTGGGTGGCTCAGTCCATTGAGCGTCTGCCTTCAGCTCAGATTATGATCTCAGGGTCCCAGAACTGAGCCCTGCGTCAGGCTCCCGGCCTAGTGGAAAATCTGCTTCTTCCTCTACCCTTCTGCCTATCTCTCTCAAATAAATAAATCTTTAAAAAAAGATAAAATGATGAAGAGAAGCAAGTATTCTCCTGGGAAAGGTATAAACAGGTAACAACCACTATGAGAGAAATACCATAGCATCTTTAAAACTAAAGATGGGCGTGCCTGTGACCTAGTTTCTACTCATGGTACTTCTGCTGGTGCGCACAAGATACGGACAACGGGTATGGCCATCTACAGGGAAGAGAGGACATCCAGTACGCACACAGCACATGAAGTCACAAGCTGGACTGAAATGTACTGATACACCAAACCCCGGGCGGCTGGACCTAAATGTGTAACATGTTTTACCTCAGACAGGTTACCTCTCACACTGGGGACTCTGGTCTTTTTGTATTAAAGTTGTGCAACATCTGTAATGGCCTAATTGTATCTGACAATAATAAGCTCAAAACTGTACACCCAGTAGTTTTTAACAGAATAGTGAACACGGGGTATAAAACTCTAGTTTCATTTCGACCAGCATCACCACCTGGAACAATTCATTTAATCCTCTGCCTTCTTATCACTGAGAAGCCACCACAGGTTCCTGGAAAAAATGGGGTTGCCAGTCCAGCCTGATGGGGAAGTCCACCCTTCTAAGTGCGCGTGCATGTGTGTGTATAAGAAAGAGCATGTGCCATGTTTTTCCAAGACTTTTTTCGAGAGTACTCTAATGACAAAGTTCCACTTCAGTGCCAAAAATAATTACCGAATATGAAATTCATTTTGAAAAATTTTGGACTGCACTTTGAGCCATACAGTTCCATTTCAAGTCACATTCTGGAAGTTCAATTTAACCATTTGGGATGGTTAAAAAAAAAATTTTTTTTCCAGATCCTTTCACCACCTCTACTCGTCCAGAAGCCTGTAGCTGGGTTCCTCATATTCTTTTTCCTGTTATGCCCCCCACCTCATTCCCAACATCATGTCTTCGATAGCCATCCCGTCTGTTGTTGACCCTCTCGTTTCATCTGGGATATTAAGCTGAGTATCTGATAAGCCAGTTTGGGAGATCTCACGTTCGAGAATGAACGTCACCTTTATGCTAGCTTCTTACCTCTCCTCCTGGGCCAGCATTTCATTCATTACAAAGAGATGTCAATGCAGTCTACTTAGCTTCTATGCAAAAATAGGATATTCATTTCCTTCGAAAAACTCAATCCCTTAGAAAATCTGAAATAGCTTCTTTTTTTTCTCCTCTCCAAGGTATGGAGCAGTTTCAGCAGGAATGTTGTGTGCCCTTACCACCCTGTCCCAGCAACTGGAGAATGAAAATGCTGTGGATGTTTTCCAGGTTGCAAAAATGATTAATCTTATGAGGCCTGGAGTATTCACAGACATTGTAAGTACTTTGTTTCTCTGTGAAACCTGTTCTGTCATCAGGTGAAACTCAGGCTCACACTTGAATTAGAACACTGGTGGTCCCCTGGGGATGGTTTTGCCCCCCCCAGGCGATGTTCAGCAGTGTCCAGACACTTTCTCATTGTCACAACTGGGGATGGAGGAAAGCGCTCCTTGGAGCCCACCCAGAGACGCTGCTGAACATCTTGCAATGCGGCAGACAGAGCTCTACGACAAAGAATTACCTGCCTCGAAACGCCAGTGGTGCTGAGGTGGAGAAGCTCGGTTTTCTAGAGTATGACACTCTCCAGTTACAATATAAAGATCTGTTACGACCTTACCTCACTGTCAACAGAATTGAGCTCCAAACTAGCAACAATCAGAATGACATGCAGAATGCATAGGTCTTGATTATAAAGGCTCCAAGTCCTTTTCTTGAAGTTTCTTAACAAAAATGTATATTCTCGTTTTTTACAAGTAGATTTTTAATTGGTCTTGCTACCTTAGATGAAATGAGTCAGCTGTTCTTTGTCTCAAACGGTCTTCCTCTTGTTTTTCAGGAACAATACCAGTTTGTCTATAAAGCGATGCTCAGCCTGGTCAGCACTAAAGAAAACGGAAACGGTCCCATGACAGTGGACAAAAATGGTGCTGTTCTCATTGCGGATGAATCAGACCCTGCCGAGAGCATGGAATCTCTAGTGTGATTGGAATCCCGGAAGGGCACTGAATTTGTAAAACTTCTGAAGACTGAGAACTTTTTTGAGGCCTTTTTTGCCAGACTCTAGGTTATACAATAACCCAGTTACTTTTTTACACTGATAAAAGTTTTGATATTTATTTTTTGCCATTTTATGTCTTAATGGTATCCTACTGAGCATTTGCACCTCTGTTCATTTCACACAGTGAAACGCAGTTTTCCCTAGTTTGCACTATACGATCAGTGTTACTGCCTATAATCTAATACTAAAGCCCTGATGTGACATTCCATGACAACATACATGCTACTTTTTAGTTCAGTACAGTGAAGGTCTTTGTTATGACAGTGAATCTTGGTTTATGTTTATTATTATTATTATTATTGTTATTGTTGTTATTGCTAAAGCAGTTGCATCCTCCTAGCAGGCAATGCTGAACTTTTCCTCAGTCCTCTCCTATTTTTTTCAGGCACTGCTCCATACTGTCTGCCTTCTGTATTTTAATGGAGTGAATGGGCATTGTTTTCTTTTAAGGAATAGCAGGTTCCTGGGAGCTACTAAGACAGTCTATCAACCTCATGGCCTTGAAACAGTTCTACTTATGATGGTGAAGGTATCCATTAAGAAATTAGAAGGCTTTAAGAGCTTTATGTGAACATCACTTATTAGTTAAAGTTATATTCATAGCCTAAAAAAAATGCCCAACTGTGTCAAAATAAAGGATATCTCTGTATTACAATTTTCACAGTAGCTATGTGGATGGTGTGTGTTATTTCCATCTTGACCCTCTGAAATAGCTATACCCTACAATGAGGGCTATCTTTTACCATAGAGATATGGCAATATTTTACACATCTCACCTATTCCTTTAGTAACTCTCCATTCACACTTCTTGGTTTCTAATATCACACCTCATGGCAGGTAATATAATGAAAATTTTTGCAGGTGTGTAATTTTGAAATTAGTCCTCTAAAGTATCCCTATTACTTATAGCTATCTAATAAAAACTACCTATATAGTTAACATTCTTTTCTTTCCTTCTTTGCCAAATGTTTCCTAATAAATCCCTTAATTACATACATTCTTCTACTTGGGATGGAAGTGAAAATACTGTATTAGCTAGTCTGGGATAGATTCCCAAGTCTTATGTAGATTCCCACACATCGATAAGTCTGATTCAGAGAGAGAAATCAGAATCTTAAACAGAAGGAGAGATCAACATTCTCAAGTAGATTTTAAAAGAAGGAGATGTGTCTTTGTGTGCTTTTGTGTTGTGGATCCTCAAGAACAGACACACTTCACAAGAGGCTGATAATCATTACACAGAACCCAAGGAAGTTACGAGATCTAGCCTCTGGAGCCATATTTACCCTGCAGTAACTACATAATTGGGAAATTAGGAGCATTAATAAGAAATATCAGTTCAGTTAGAAAAATAAGCTACTACTGAGATCTGTTCTTGTATTTCGTATTTGCATTTGAGGAATAACTTCTGTTAGAAGTGAAATCATCACCACAAAGAAAAGGCCTATCACAAAGACAAAGGATTTTGGTTAATTTTTATGTCAATAAACTTTGACCAAAAAAAAAAAAAAATCCATACTGGCTACTATCATACTATGTGAATAGGCTCTATAACATTAATGATAATCAGTGCTGAGGTTCTATTAACCTTAAGTTGGCTGTCTGTGAAGTTTGTCAGAGTGGTGCTGTGGAGTTAAAGCTGCTAAGGAGACGCTACAGGCCCAAGTTTGGGAGTTCCAATGCACAGGCTAGGGTGATAGATTTTTCGTGATCTATGTACCTGCCAGGGGTAATCTCATGTTTTCATCACAGAAATTCTGCAACATGGAAAACAGTCCACTGTTCATTAACTGTATAGGTGAGGCTTAAGAAAAGGTGTACAGCTGAGCAGTTTGCTAAATGGTATGTGTTAGAGGAAAACAACACCTTTGCAGCCCCTCTGCCCCCATCACAGGTAAAATACCAGGAAGCTCTACCCAACACCTAAGGAAGAAAGCTTGAACATAGGAACACCACCACTGCCAGAGGCTGAGAGGAATCAGGAAGGACAAGGTTTCAGATCATGGCAAGAGCTAGATCATTTCAGTCAATTAAGCAGGTTACACTTCATTTATATAATGACAGAGGCGTGAACTCTTTTTAGTAGTTGGCACATACTGGATTTTCGGAAGTGATGTTCAAGTTGGGGCTCATGGTCCCCTGGTAATTTTTTCTTATATAAGTGAACAGTGGTTAGAAAGCAGGGAGTGTTTCCTTCTGTGCTATTTACAGAGGGCTCAAGTCCTGCAAAGGCCTATGTTCCAACACAGTCCTGTGACCGTTTCTTACACAGGTATCATAGTCGAAAGAAAGATTGCTAGTAAATAGAAACATTTCAAAGGGTGGTTTGAAGGTCTCTGAGAAAATATGTGACCATAGTGGGCCTGAACCTGTCCACAAATCCTGACACTGAAATCTGAGCAACTGCTGTTTGCCCTTCTTGCCAAAGTGGTCCAAACACACTTCAGTAAGGACAATTCTACTCAGCAGTTCCTCACTTTCCCCAGAGAGTGTATCCTGAATATTAGTCTTTGTTTGTTATCGATGTTAATGTTCTTGCATCTTTCCAGAGGCACAGAGTTTTTCAAAGACGGTATTCTCTTTGAGACATAAACACACTGCTTAACTACACAGCAAGGTTATTATCGCCTGCACTCAGGGGGAAAGGAACTAGCTATTGCAGACTGACATGTGCTAGCTTATAAAATAAGCTCACTGCGTATGACTTCAGCTCGAGGCGAACAGAAGGCACACATCATAAGATACTGAGTTGTACTGATGGGACCAAGTGGCCATGCTGGGCATCAGAGGAGACCCACATTGCCATCAGGAGAACTCTCGCATCCAAAAGCCACATCATCTTTTATACGTGTGTGTGTGTGTGCATTAAAAGTTACTTCTGAATCTCAAGAATAAGATTAATTGAACTGGTTTTCCTAAATTTGTATGCCTTGGAGCTTTTAGAGTCCGTTTCGAGTTGAAGAGTCCAGCACGGTCAGAGAAGGTTACGGTGTTCAGGGTCTGGCTGTTGGAAATTTTAGCCCAGAGTGACATACTGAAATCAACAAATAACCTTAATTGTTTTATAATGACACAGCACAACTGCCTTGTTAGCAATTTTTTCTTAAATGCATATATACTATATTTAAAAATTAAGATATAGATACCAATTTACCAAAGATACATATTACTAATTCTGAGCAAAAAATAAACCCAAACTCATCACAATTTAAGAAATAATAATCAAAATGTAGTTTGTCTTAAGAATTTAGCAGTTATACTGGAAAATGCATTTTCAACTCCTGTGTTCTGAAGTTTATGTTCAAATGGTGCCAGTGAATTTTTATATGAAGGGAAAAATGCCTGCTTTTTTTTTTTTTTTAAAGAGCTATAATTTCACTTACCCCTTTGCGCTTTCCCTTAGTTGCCACTAACATGCAATATTGGCTTTACTTATCTCTAGAAAGAAGGCATGCTACAAATAGGAAGGAATTGTTATAGTATTTGGCCTCTACTTTGTCTTAGCTGTTAAACTGTTTTTAGTATTTTTGTTAAATATTTGCAAAGGGAAGCATTTTCTACAGAGGATAATTAATTTCAAGAAAAATATCTTGAGTTTTAAGAAATAAACATCTCCAGAAAAGGAGACAGCTGATTTTATAAAATGTTGCAACTCTCCAACATTTGGGGTAGTGACTCCTTTTTTGTTAGGACATTTGAAACTAGCAAGCAGCCATTGTTTCTAAAAAAGAAAAAAGAAAAAAAAACCTCAGCCTTCATGTTAATTCATGTTTCTTTCACTTCATTTTGAAATAGCTAAAATCATTAAAACTGTAAATATTTTGTTGCTTGGATAAGCATCTTCTGGGAACTTTGTATCTATGGTATATAATCATAGAATTTTATATTTTCATATAAAGCTAATTTTTTTCTAGTTTCAACTCCGTCATAGTTTTTTGTTTTGTTTTGTTTTGGGGGGGAGATTATTTTGGGGGTTTTTTTGTGGTGGATATGTGAATTCAACTTTCTGTGTATTGAAGTAGCAAGAACCATCTTTGCATTCCAAAAGATCCAACATGTGTTATTTCTTTGAGGCAGTGATTGTGAAAATTGGGTTTTCTTTCTTAATTCCATTGACCATTTGTGCAATAGGAATTAGACATAATTAGTCACTGAATACATTCGTTGCATTGACCCATTTGGAAAAAGTGGTTGGTTTTGTTTTGGGGTTGTTTTTTTTTTTTTTTTCCTAATTTGTTCAGGGGGGAAGGGGTTTTGTAACCTGAAATTTTTCCCTTTTTTCTTCTTCTGTTTAAAAACATATCAAATCATTCTATTATAGTGTTATTTAATATGTAAATTGTATTGCTATACATAAAATAAAGTATGGTTTTTGATGTATTCATTGGTGCTGAGCATTTCTGTGAAAATATGGCCAATAAAATTGTTACTAGTCTCCCTTAACAAATCACATTTATACCTGCCAACTCTTTATCTTCGTTTTCATGGTACTAAGATAAATGTTAAGAGTATCTTTACACAAGCAACAAACCAAAAAGAAATGTCTTTTCTGAGTTCTTCCATCTTTAAAGAATGAAGAATGACAGCTTTACCTACATATGGAATCAAACCTTATTTGCATTATGAACCACCTAAGTTATAGGCAGAATTACTATTTTTTAGCAGTCTATCAACTAGATTTATAGCAACTTCTCCCTCTTAATTATTTACTATGTTGGACAAAGGATGTATCCTGCCAAGACTATTGGAAAATCTATGAGATGTATGTAGAATCACAAAAATTGCTTCTACTTATAAGCAGTTTTGACGTTTCCGAACAGGGAGGAGTACACAGGTCTCAAACTTGGCAGCTTGGGCCCACCATTCTCTGTGAACTTGCAGTGGGGCCAGGAGCTCAGTTCTTATTACCAGGGCCCCAATTTTCTTCCCACAGGGGTGAAAAGCTTACATTTCATTCTCCCTAAGTAACTGGGAATTTAAGAAACAATATTAATCTCATCTAGTCTACTGCTATCTCTGAGACCAATTACAGCAAAAAGAAATAATGAGTCTCTCTGATGATAAACCCTAGTCTTCCCCAAATTACACCCACAGTGACTTAATACTCTGTATCACGGAGCATGGGACAAACTGATGTCCCATAGATCATACATCCACAGATGTATGTTATTTGGCCCATAATTTTAACTATTTTTAAATTTTATTTTGTTTGTTTGTTTAAATAGACTCTATACCCAATGTGGAATAGAGTCTATTGGAATGACCCAATGGTCACACTCACGACCCTGAGATCAAGAGTTGGATGCTCTACCAACTGAGCGAGCCAGGGGCCCCATGGCCCGTAATCTTAAAATTTCACATTAGCTACCTACCAACATCTTAAGAAATGGAAACTTTCACATTAAGATTCAGATTTCAAACTCCTTTCAAAAATGTGGGCAGTCTTAATACAGCAGGTTCACATTCTCACATGGAACTAACAAGCTGGAGAGGGAGGCACAGTTGCCCCTTTTGATGCTGCTACTATCCAGTTCACCAGAGTCTCCCCAACCTCTCCCATAACCTATGCCTGCCCCCTGTCAGCCATTTAAATAACCTGCCTGGATTCTATAAGCAGTTGCACAAGAATTTTGAGATCATCTTCCATCACTAAAACCCTAAGAAGTCAGCATGAGGAAAGGGAGCTTCCACATTCCTAATTACCTCTAAGTCCACCCAAGATGGCTCTGTGCAGAAGCAGTTATAACTGCTCAAAATAATTAAATTAATTCTCTACTGCCTGATTTTTACTGTCCAGAATAGAACTATATACAAGGAAGTCTCATTTCTACTACCAAGAATGGGGCAAAGAAACGAGTACAGAAAGCTACTGCAAAAACTCCCATTTCTAACAGGTAACATTCAGATTGTTAAGAACTACAAGATTCAGCAACAAGTTGCTAGGAACTATGCCTAGATTCAGAGACAGGATTAAGGACATTGGTTTTAGTATTTATGACTATTGGTAAGAGAGCATAAAGGCACTAGCAAATAACTAGAAGCTGGGAACTGGCAAGGGAAAAATGGCTTTTGTGATCATGAAGTTCGGCAAGAAAAATAATCAGAAAAGAAAGATAATTAGACCAGCAGTTTATCTGAACCTAACAATAACATTATGTTGCTCACAAATTGAAAAATAGGAAATTAACTTTATCTGATTTATGGTAATTTGAAAAACATTCGACTTCAACAGTTAAATGGCCTATAAACTAATTATCTTCAATCCCTTCCCCACATTCTGCTTATGCAGGGCATAAAGTCAGGCTTTGTGGCAAGCACCAGCAGGCCTTTCAAAGCTTAGGCGAACATTCTAAATCATAGATAAATTTAGCATTCTGTTAGAATTCATCCCAAAAGCATTTGCTTAATGTCTATCACAGGGCACATGTTAGTTACACCCTGTACAGAATGTAAAGTTGTTGGCAGAGGCATTTCAAGTCAGATAAGGCAAAAGTTACAACTTAATCCTAAAAACTCATTCTTCAGTTCACTCAAAAATTCTTACTCAGCTCTGTCTTAGAGATGGAGTACAAAAGACAGTTGTGCAACACTGTTAGCAAAGAAGCAAAATCTGTAACCATAGGCTCCCTAACTTCTACACTGCTCACACAACTCTATTTTTTTAAAGATTTTATTTATTTATTTGACAGACAAAGATCACAAGTAGGCAGAGAGGCAGACAGAGAGAGAGAAAGGGAAGCAGGCTCCCTGCTGAGCAGAGAGCCCGATTGGGGCTCGATCCCAGGACCCTGGGATCATGACCTGAGCCGAAGGCAGAGGCTTTAACCCACTGAGTCACCCAGGCGCCCCCACACAACTCTATTTTATATTAAATTTGCCTCTGGAACTTAGAAAGCATTTTCCCACGGGGGGAAAAAAAATGTTAAAGAATAAGGACTACCAAAAAAAAAAAAAAAAAAAGAGTAAGGACTACAGGGCGCCTGGATGGCTCAGGCGGTTAAACGTCTGCCTTTGGCTCAGGTCATGATCCCAGAGCCCTGGAATCAGGATTCAGTCCCTGCATCAGACTCCCTTGCTCATCAAGTCATCTGCTTCTCCCTCTCCCTCTGCCTGCTGCTCCCCCTGCTTGTGTGCTCTATGTCAAATGAATAAATTAAATTTTAAAAAAAGAGTAAGGACTACAATCCAAACAGCCAAGGGTCTAGTCAAGTTCGCCACTGACTGACAGTCATTTGGGGCAAGTTGCTTGACTTCTCTAAATGCCATTTTCCTCAATTGTAAAACAGAGAAATGGGACTCCCAGGGACTGCTGTAAGGAATGAATGAGATGCTTGCAAAAACTCTTGGGACAGTCAACTAATATTAACCATTATAATAATCCTATCACCTAGCTTTATTTTTCTTAATTGCTCAGCTGACCTTTTGTCAATCACGAAACAAAAAGTCAACAACGTGAGCTTACCCATTTAGATAGTAACACTGAAAAACTTCCTTCACTGATGAGGAATCTCACCTTATCAAAGTGGATGCAAGGGAGGTAGATGGAGATGAAGGTGAGCAATGGAAGTAGCCCATGTATCCTACAACCCAAAAACAAAAATGCCAGAAGCTGGGAATGAATGCATATACACAGTGTCCCATATGTTGACTATTTCTCTACTCGTGGTTTAAATCTCTCAGTGCATTCTAAGAACTTGTTTTTAGAAGAAGCTCCATAGTTTGAGAAAAGTCAAACATATTTGTTAATGTCAAACCCCAAGTGCAGAATACTGCATAGCATTGTGATAAATTACAAACATTTCTACACTAGCTACAATGCTCTATCTCAACTCCCAAACTCTATAAACTAATATGAACGGTGATAATTCCTTTACCCTCAGCCAATTTTTATCCTCTATAGCTCTCACTACTTTCAACATATCACCTCTCGTTATCAACCACCATCTTACCTCACCCTAGGCCAGAGTTGGCCTCTTTAGCCACTCAGTACTCTACTGTGAAGAAATAGCCATAAATTAGAGACTTTTCCTGGTTTTGTAACAGATTCTTAAAGCCTATCAAGTATTATTTCAGAATATCACCCTACATAAATAAGATCATTTGTGTCCTCTGCCAAAACTTTGTCGATTATTGAGGGAAGAAACAATCAGGATGAATTATGACTATTTAATATTACAAATTTTGGTACCTTAACAATACATTAAAATATATAATCTGATCGGTGCGCATGGTTGGTGCAGTAGGTTAAGCAACCAACTCTTGGTTTCCTCTGGGGTCATGATCTCAGAGTGATGAAATCAAGCCCCGCATTGGGTATGAAACATGTTTCATGGAAAGCTGCACATTAATCATGTGAACTTAAGCTCAACTTACTGATACTCATTATTTATTAAGACACCTCTTGTTGAAAGTAAATTTTCACATTGCTTAAGAATATTCAAACTGGGGGCACCTGGGTAACTTAGTTGGTAAAGAATACAGCTCTTAATCTTGGGGTTCTAAGTTTGAACCCCATGTTGGTAATCAAGAGATTACTTGAAAAATAAATATCTTTAAAAAAAAGAGGGGAAGAGGGGTGCCTGGGTACCTCAGTCAGTTGAGCCTCCAATTCTTGGTTTCAGCTTGGGTTGTGATCTCGGGGTCTTGAGATTGAGCCCTGTGTAGGGCTCTAGGCTGAGCATGGAGCCTGCTTAGGAACCTCTCTCCCTCTCCCTGTCATCCCCTGCTCCCCATTCATGCTCTCTAAAATAAAATTATAAAAAGAAAGAATGTCTGAACCGGATTTTTCTGCCAGAACACCTGAATAGGTGGTCCAGGATTCTTTATTTTTAAGCTTTCATGATAGCAATAATCAAATATTCTCCACTAGAAAAAAGAAAATCCAATTTGCCTCCTTGCCTTTATTTGTTAAATACCTCATGCAGGTGTACGCATGTGAGCATCCAGGCTGTAGTTCCAAAACCATCCCTTGGCTTTTAAAAATTATCTCATGGTTTTTTAAAAATGATAGAGAATTTTGCTCTATTTCAAAAATGATTTGGGCCTAATTATCCCCTAAAATTCTAAGAAGTACTTAAGAAAACATAAAATGCTATCGTCTCTGACCCCACCATCATCTCCCTCAAGAGCTCCCCTTTTGATAGATGTAAAATTTCTCTGGGTTAGATTCACAGGTAACCCATATCTCTAAAGAAGGGTATACACCAGAGCAAGTGAGTTATGGCTGCTTGGCTGGCAGTAGTTGTAATCTATTTTTCCTATCCCTATCATATTCTCTATTTATAAAACATGAACACTGTGGCAAGCATGGTTTTGTTTATTGCAAGGACAGTCCAAATAAAAATACAGTCTCTAGAACTTTATGGTATACTATAACACCTTCACTGATAACCATGTTTACAATAAACAAACAAACAAACAAACAAAAACCTTAAAGGACTTAGGGATGCCTTATCCCAATAATTTAGGCAGAAGTAAACTAAAATCTTATCAATGTCCCTAGATCTGTAACTCATGATCTTTAACTTTACCTCCCTCCTGTTACAAAAGAAAAGGTGTCCTTGCTCCTATCTAAGACAGCCCTTCCATCTTCCATGACTTGTAAATGGCCCATCCTTGTCCTCTCAAGGACTTCATTTCTGCATTAGCTTTCCTATCAACTTGAGTCAAGTGATACCTTGCTTTCTCTACTGAATCATTCATTTTGGCATACAAATACACTCTATTATCACCACCTTAGAAAAACCTTTCTTGATGCCAAGAATCCTTTGACTAGCATCTCATTTGGTATGTCTCTCTGATTATAGAGCTCCTTGAGAGTTGTCTGTAGTGACAAGATCCATTCTTTTCTTCCATTCTCTCAACCTGTATCAACTGGGATTCAAGCAGAAGCATCCCACAACTCTAAATTCTCCAAATACTCCAAATACCTTGTTTTTTCTCCTCAACACCACTAATTTTTTAGCAACCGACCACACCACTTTCTTCTTTCAGCACTCAACAAATATTTACATAGCACTCACTATGCATCAGGAGAGTAAGAATTACAGCAGACTTATCATAAACCATTCAAGCCATAAAACAATAGAGTGACATATTTAAAGTCATGAAAGAAAAAAATCTGTCGACTCCAAATTCTATATCTAGTAAATAAGTTATTCTTTCGAAGAGAGCAAGATGGAAGAGGAGTAGGAAACTGAAATAAGATCAGGTCCCAGGAGTTCAGCTAGATAGATATCAAGCCATTCTGAACACCTACAAACTCAACAGGAGATAGAAGAGGAAAGAGCAGCAACTCTAGGAACAGAAGAAAATCGACCACTTTCTGGAAGGTAGGATGTGCAGAGAAGCGAATCCGAAGGATGAGAGGATAGATAGACAGCAGGGAAAGGGGCCAGCTCCCGCCAAGTGGTGGAGCGGCAGAGCACAAAAACAGAACTTTTAAAAGTCTGCTCCACTGAGAAACGTCGCTCCAGAGGCTAAGCAGGGGTGGAGCCTGTGCGGGGACAGTATGGCGTCAGGACCCGCAGGATCACAGAAAGATGAGGGATGTCTATGTGGCAGAGCTCCCAGGTATCGGAGTGGGGAAGACTTTAGAAAGGGAAAATGTAGAAAAAGTAAAACTAATAAAGAGGCACTCATACATTTCTTCAGTACTTGCATTTTTGGACCCAAAACAGGCAGCACATGGTAACTATAGCAAAGCTATCCCAAAACTTAAGGTTACTCTTCGAGAATGAACTTAAGAAGGATCAAAATGCCAAGAATGGGAACAGATTTCCATAGATAATACTCAAAAGTCTGATGGTGGACATGAAATTGAAGATTTCCAGAAAGATCCCAAAATGTATTTAAGATAACCAGTATAACCTCAAACAAGTGTGATTGGACTGTACCATAACTAAAATACTTAAGCCAATCAATCTTGTATGTTATGGAAAAACAAAACAAAGCAAAACAAAACAACAAATGAGGAGCACCTGGGTGGCTCAGTCAATTAAGCATCTCCCTTTGGCTCGGTCATGATCTCAGGGTCCTGAGATGGGAGCCCCGCGTCAGGCTTCCTGTTCAGTGGGGAGTCTTCTTCTCCCTCTCCCTCTCCCCCTCCCCCTGCTCATGCGAGCTCTCTCTCTCCCCCTCTCAAATAAATAAATAAAAATTTTTAAAATGAGCTAAAAAATTAGGGTGGTATACATTGAAGGTTGTAAACCATCGGTCTGCTGTTGTATTTTTTGGTTGTTTTTTACTTGAAATAGTTGCTAACACTGAAAAACCAGAAGATTTCACATGAAATCTAAATGTCTATCTTCCCTTGAAAAATTAGAAGCTCTGGCAACTCTGTATCCTTGCAAGGCAATAATGTGCAGCAACTACATTAATTGTTATAAAATTTTAGTAGAAACTTCCTTAAAATAAATAGATAAATTCTTTTCCATCTGTTTTTGAGTAACATGGGACTTTTTAATGTTGCTTTAAAAAAAAAAAAAAAAAAAGATCCTGGGGCACCTGGGTGGCTCAATCTGTTAGGCAGCTGCCTTTGGCTCAAGTCATGATGCTAGGGTCCTGAAATCGAACCCCACTCAGTGGGGAGTCTGCTTCTCTCTCTCCCTCTGCTGCTCCCCCCACTTGTGCTTTCCCTCTCTCCCTCTCTCAGATAAATAAATATTTTTTAAAAATAAAAATAATTTTAAAAAATTATCCTTGTCAACTTCAATATATTTGACAAGCATTTATCAAGGCCCTACTAGGAACCAATATCTGCTAATAGGAGTTTGGAGTCTAGGAAAATAACTCCAAGGGCATACGTACTCTTTACAATGAGATCATCTCTCTTGAAGAGCCTACTAAACATTAATTCTACTAACTCAAAAGGCAAATGCTAATTCCAAGATGTGAGGTTTTACAAAGTCCAGCTTCTCCCAGTAGGCTGCCCTGAACCTCCACACTGCTGTGGCTGAGAGGCACTTCCCCCTGCCTCCCTGAGCGCAAGGTTACCAAGGTTTTGGAAGTATATCAGCTGCC
Source organism: Lontra canadensis (assembly GCF_010015895.1). Classification (NCBI taxonomy): domain Eukaryota; kingdom Metazoa; phylum Chordata; class Mammalia; order Carnivora; family Mustelidae; genus Lontra; species Lontra canadensis. Next base: position 92,081 of record NW_022631326.1, read on the forward strand.
GCCTATGCCATAACCCACTATTTGAAAATAGACTCAAGTCATATCACTAAATACAAGAAACAAAAGTCAATCAAGTAAGTCCTCTCAAAAGAATTTGTTACTTCATATAAACCTGCAATATAACATTTTTTTAAAAAAAGAAACCATATTTTTTCCTTTTCTAAGCAGCCTGACAAGACAGATGAGACTAATTAGGTCTTCTTTAAGTCCTTTTGATTCTTTTCACCAGTCACCATATCAACATAATCATATGCCAGAGATAGTTGTGCTCCACAAATTTATAGAACATACATGCTATCTATTCAAAGAGCTGAGACCATGAGAAGAGAACAAAGTATGATCTGCCAAGCTTTTCCTTTCTCTTATAAATACTATAAGAAACATAATTTAGTACCCCCACAAGCAACAAGCTAATGTGAATTAAATACTTATATGTAAAAATAGGTACAGTAAAATAAAATGTAATCTCAAATGTACATGCAGGGATATCTATGCCAGCTTTTGGAATGGACTAATATAGAACACATTTCCTCATGAAAATAGGCTTTACTTATATTTTAACATTTCAAGACATTAAATATGTAATAGTTTTCCCAATGGCATATGGTTTGAATTGATATTGGTAAATAATTGTACATTAAAAAAAACTACACTGAATTAAATGTTGGTAAAAATGACAAAATAAAACACAGGCAATATAAGCCATTGCACAGGTGTATGCCATATTACCAGTTGAAAAAAAATCTTGCAATTACAAGCCTACACTATTTATTTCACTTGTGTGTAATTACATCTTATACATGTTTGTTTAGTAGTATCAATCCAAGACATCATTTTGAGAATATAATTAACTGGATGGTAGAACAGAATGTGTGTGTATTTTACTATTTTTGTGTTTCTGTATTTCAAACAAGTTGGTCTTTGTTAGCTGTGTTTAACTGCCATCTAGAGTTAAAATGAATCCATTTCTTTTCCCTTCTACTTTTCTTCAAGATTTTAGGCATATAAGCCAACACATTTAATCTATTTCATATCAAACAAGTACTCTTCAGACAACAAAATGTAAAGAACTTTATACAATTTTTCAAAGTACCATTAACATTTCCACCAGCTGCAAATATTTTAGGTTGACTAAAACTTGAAGCTCACATTTAATTCAGTTTAAACATTTTTTGAATATATAACATAGGAATTAACCCAATACACATTTGGACTTAGGGAATTACACTAAAAACTTGAAGAAAATTAATCTACTATCTTTCTCTGTGCTTTCCTACTTGTATTTTTTTCAGAGCCCAAGGAAAGCAGACCCATATATAAGGATATTCAGGAATTTTTTCATGTTGTTAACCTCTGAAAAATAGGATTATAAAAATCAGCCAAATCCCAAGTGTATATTTAACTAAGGTTTTCAATATTCTTAAGTTAAAAGTAACATCCATATTCGAATTTGAGGTTTGTAAGAACAAACCATCAATATAATCAACTCAGCTTTCAATTTAATAAAGTCTGAAAAGTCATACCAAAGGAATACTTAAGAGAAAAAAAAACAGGTTTCAAAGTAAGATTTGATGTCTAGAAAAGAAGAAAGGTATTCATATGAAATGTTCAAAAAACTAGATAAAATATTGTTTCATGCTGTTTTCATATAAATATAAATGAAGGGTATGGGCAATTTTTAAAAAATTATCTGTCCCAAATGCATTAATCCAGAATGGCCTTTTATAACAATATCTTCACATATCATTAGATCTTGAAGCAAAGAAGTCGCAATGTGGAAAATCTCCAACCCTTGTTCTTTCAAAAGATAGGTTTTCAAGTGGATGCATACAGCAAACAGTAATGATGGGAAAACAGGCTGGCGCAAAGAGCCTCTAATTTTTTTAGTAAACGCAATTGCAGAGTATTACAAAAAGATGGGAATTGCAGAATACAATGTTCTAAGTAGTCAAGTATGCATTAAGAAGTTATTAATTGGGGCGCCTGGGTGGCTCAGTGGGTTGAGCCTCTGCTATCGGCTCAGGTCATGATCTCAGAGTCCTGGGATAGAGCCCCGCATCGGGCTCTCTGCTCAGTAGGGAGCCTGCTTTCCCCACCCACCCACCCCCATCTGTCTCTCTGCCTACTTGTGATCTCTCTCTGTCAAAGAAATAATAAAATCTTTTTTTAAAAAAGTTCTTAATTACTTACTCAGTAGTCGACTGATAAAGTTGTTACAAGATCCTAGGAGTAAAAAAGGGTGATAACATGGAGAAAATAAACAGGCAGCAGGTCTATGAAACAGAAAATCCTTACTTTAAGAAAAGCCTGAGCTAAAGAGTTAGAGAGAAACTAATTTGTAGATTGAGAGCTGGTGGGAAATCCAGGAACCAGGATAAAAAAAAAAAAGAAAGAAAGAAAGCCTTTTACATTATACACAGCTAGAAGGGTATCAGTTTAAGACAAAAGGATTGTGTGAGCTTTAAATTACTGAAATTTAGAAAGGAGGAAATATATATATTTACTATAATACAATGTACAAATGATTTGCTAAGAATTATCATTTTTGCTTTCAATTTTTAAAGTTCTAATGTGTTCTCAAGTGAATTTTAGAACTAGTGAGGTTTTTAATTTGCTCTCCCAAGAAAGAAAAAGCTTATGCAAATTCTTACTGGAAATCTCAAGGAATAAGCATAGTTTTATCAGCAGTCTTATTTTCTCAGCTAAGAATGTCTATAATGCAGGCACCAGCTGTGATAATGATTTCTCTATTGCTGAGTTTTATCTGATTGGACCTAGACTGATAGCTGATTCATTGGCAAAAGATCCTAAAGAAGTATCTGGTTGTAAATTCTCTTTGGTCAAAACCCATCCAGGGCCAATTTAAAGCATTTTAGAGATATTATGAGTAGAGAATATTTTTCCATAGTGATATGGACAATCTATAACTATAGAAAAAGATAAAAGTCTAAAGAGTATTTCAAAGTGAAGAAAAGCAGAAATACACCCAATTGTACCCACTTTGCCACATTTCATCTGGGATATCCTGAAACAAGGAGGAAAAAAATAACCAACTCCATTTCAGCCATGAGTTCTTCATTTTCTTATTATTTGTCTACCCAGAGCATACCTAAATGAAGTCTAAAAAGAAGGCCTCTGTATAACCCATAACAGAGTTTACTGTTAGTAGTCTGAAGTCTTTGATATTGTCAAAGATCCTGGGATTCTTTTGTTTCTTACTCTTTAAAGCTTGTCCTTCCTTTTTCACCCTCAAGCCTTTCTATTCTTTACCTACCAGTCTCACCTTCTCCAATACCTCCTTCACATTATTACTGCCAAATTTTTGTTTTCTGAGTCTCTGACACTAGAAATGAAATCTTCAAAATTGGGGGAAATAAGGAGAAAACATTCCTCTCAATGCTTCCTCTCCACTGGCCCTCACCCCAGACATACCTTTATGCACACACTTCTGCACAGACACACACCTCCTTCGCTTAGAAGATTTCACAGTCTGTCTTGCCACCTGATACACCCAATTAGAAAAGTTGACCTCCAAATTCCACCCAGTTTTCCAAATTCACTTCAGCCTTCCAAATGTCACCTAGACTATTTCAGCTCTTGGTGCTCTCTCCTTTCTTCTCTAGCACCCTCATAATCTGCAGGACACTTTTTAGTCACAAGTTCTTAATACACTCTATATAATTACATAAAATACTAACATCAAACAAGCCAAGGCTCATTTACTTACAGTGTGATCCTAAATCATGTCTCTAAGCCTGTTTTCTCAGCTATAAAAATGGGGACAGTACATAAACTAGCAAACAATGTTGTCTTACTCACAGGGTTGTTAGGATTAGCTGAGGTAAATCAAATACAGCGCCTAACACGGAATGAGCACTTCATGAATATTAGTCATTTTTATGTTGTCAGCCAAAATCCTCTAGCTTTTTTAATTCTTTTTTTTAAATTTTATTTATTTATTCGACACAGAGAGAGATCACAAGTAGGCAGAGAGGCAGGCAGAGAGAGAGGGGGAAGCAGGCTCCCCGCTGAGCAGAGAGTCCGATGTGGGGCTCGATCCCAGGACCCTGAGATTGTGATCTGAGCCGAAAGCAGAGGCTTAACCCACTGAGCCACCCAGGCCCTCCTCTAGCTTTTTGTATATACCTTAAGAGCCTTCTAGGCTCCTGAGGGTAGGGGCTATGCCTTAGAAATATTTAATAAATATATCTTTAAAGAATTTATGACAAAAGAGCACAAGGCTTTGTAAATAATGAGGCTTAGGGGACAATTTTAGCATGCTGGTGGACAGAACTCTGCCAGGGTTAGGAAATATTAACTTCACTGCACACTTACAGAATCCCCCATTATGAGCCAGGCACTACTCAGTAGGTTCTAATAATCTGCATGGTAGAACACGAATATCTCACTCCAGGAAGTACCCAAACTTACCTAATAAACAGAGAAGCCGTATATTGACAGACTGCACAATTGCCAGAGACGCTTCTTCTCCAGTCAAGTGTCTCAAGGATCAGATGGGGGCTGTCATGAAGACAGGAGCTATGACGGCAGATTTTTAAGTAGAAAGCACTTTTGGGGATCCTATAAGATATATTATCACAGTCTGTCTAGACAACCTCTAAGTGTCTGTGAGGTATTCCTGATTACCATTCTCCTAAAAATTGCAAGAAAATTCCAAGGTATTCCTTCATTCACTCCTAGGGCAGACAATGAGGAAAAGAAGACAGATTCAAAGCTTAAAGGGCTGGTTTGTCCCAAAAGTGTCACTATTCAAACTTACATAAAGCAGGGAGGGGAACAAAGTTTGTTTTAAATAATATACACATACACATACTAATGTGCAGCTTCTTTGTTCTCTATTTCAGGCAACCCATTACCAATTTAACAAAAATCCTTTTTTGTAACTTTACATAAGAGGTAAGAATGCTTTGTAACCATGCAAAAGTTCCATTTCGTTCCTAGAACACAAAGCTATTCAAAGGTCTGTTTTTCATCTTTACTAAGTAAGGCTGTGAAACAGCTAAATCAAACGTTCTATCAGCTGAAGACAGAACCTCTCAAATTATGATATTTCCATCTGGGATTATTTCAAGGCCATTTTAGTTCCTGAGGATACAGCAGCAGGTAATCAAAAATACTTGTTCTTAGGATGTCCAAATTCTAGTAGGAGTGCACTGATAAACACATAAACAAGTGATTGTAAAATGTGGGGAACACCGTGTTCTGGAGAAAAAACAAGAAGGAGGACAGAGATAAAAAATGGAGTTGCTATCTTATACTGAAGGTCCAGGGAACGCTGCTTCTTCAAGGAAGTAGCCTTGAAAGATGAGAAACTAAGTCTATGTGGGTTTCTGGGCTTTTCCAAGCAAAGGAACCATGAAGTGCCTGTAGTCCCTAAGCAGGAGAGGAGTTTCATGTAGATATTCTGGGAGTTAAGAAATAAAAGGCACCTGGATTGGAGTCCTAGCACTTTGCCCTTTACCAACTCAGGTTAAGAAAGCAACTTGACCTCTCCTGAATCTGTTTCTACCTCTGAAATTTGGGATAGTGCTTCGTGTCTCACCAAGTTATTTCAAAGGGAAAAAAATGCTTAAGAACGCACTTGACAGCATTAAGAGATTATTCCCAAGTTTGTAACCTGAGGGTTGTGGGAAATTTCCTCAAGGCTCTACTGACTGCAAGCTCCAACCTAAATAAACAGCCAACCTCATTTGACGATGAGGACAAATGAGGACGATGGTACCTATATCACCAGGCGTTGTAGGGTAAGAGCTAAGAAAATTCACCTAAACACGGCAACCCGCACGCAAACCCCTCAAAACATCCACGATCGGTATTACTGTCCCTCGTGCAGCCAGGGGCTCCACTCCTCTGCTTTACACCTGACGAACAGGGGGAAGCTCTCTGAAGCAAAGACCTTTTTTTACTGACTCTGCAGACCATTCAAACACGCTGGAGTATTTTGAAGGATTTTTCCCCATTTCCATATTCTGCGACATTCTAGCTTCCCTCTCTAAAACATATTCAGGTTTCATCTTAAAAGGCCTAGAAACTGAGCTACCATCAAACGTTTTCGTAAGGCTCAGGAGGACCGCTTCGGTAATCTCTCCCCTGAGCGCAGCACCGTCACCTTTCGCGCCAGAGGCCCGCCTTTTATAGCAACGTGATCACGTCATCTCGTCGCGCGTGCGCAAAGACGGTGGCGTGACCACGCCCAGGCCTGTGCTGAGACCCAGCGTCCGCACGGTAGCGGACGCCTTTATGGAAAAGGTCGGAGTGGGACTAGGTGAGTGAAGTCCCACAGCGTTACCGGCGGCCAGTGGGTGCCTTGACTGTCCGAGAACAGCACAGGTGCTCGCAGGGCCGGTGGGGAGCATGTCGTTAAAGGGGGAAGAGCCGGGATGAGGAGGAAAGGTCGTGAGTCCTCTGAGTATAAGCAGGAAGTTGGAGTGGTTGCAGGGTTAAGAATTCAGAGCCCGCGGATCTTCGGTTCGAAAGGCAGAATTTATCTTGGGGTTTGTCTGGAGTGCTGATGGCGGGCGTTACGGAAAAGAAGTTACCGTGGACTAACTTTCCGAGATTTCCTTGACGCTGCATTCGAAAGGGGGAGGAAGGCGGCGACGATTGGTCCGTAGTGATCTTAGAGGATACGTGTCTGTAACTAGATCCTTGTGGCACGCTGGCGGGCGAGTGCTGTCCGCGGTGCTGAACGCGAGACATTGGTTTCTTTAGAAGGAAACCCGTTGAGGGCAGGCAGTGTTTCCTTGCCCTTGGCTGGGATCAGTGCTATGTGCCTCCATGTATGTGCACTGAAGGAGCAGCTCAGTCTATCAACGCTGGACACTCAGAGATTAGCGACAGTGTGTAAATCATAAAATTTACCAAACCCAGTGCTTCGCTCCAGGAAAAGAATTTCATTCCTGTTTTTTCTCCCTTAGGACAGTCACCTTCAGCTTTTGCACGCAACCAGATGATTTGCCTTCGGGCTCTGAGCCTTCAAAGCACTTGACTTGATCTTTTATCTGTATTGGTCCAGGCCCTTCAGTCAAGGTGAGCTTGCTCATGTGCCATTAAAATGGGCTTTCCTAAACTCCCCAAGTGGGAGTCCTGAGCGCCCAGGGTAAGGTGAAAAGACCAGCTGGGCTTTTCCCCGCAGTTATACATGAAAAATACTTTCTTATTTGGAAAAGAGATGGTAGAACTGGGCAGTCTTCCAATAAAGGAAAGACCATGAGTTTCCAGTTGGTTCTTATAACTTGTTTGCCTTTCTATGTGTGTGTGCACAGGCATAAGGGATGGTATTCCTGTGTTGAATTTTACAGAGTGGATTTTTTTTCTTTCTGTTGATTCAATAAAATGTTTACTAGTCTTAGTACCAGCTGCTTGTTTGTTTTCAATTCAGATTAAGGTTAAAGTGTGAGGAAGTAAGAGGAGGAAATGTAAAATCTGTTGAGTTTACCTGATTCATGGTGATTTTGGATGCGTCTGGCATATAAAAAACTGTGCATCGTAAATAAAAATGGTTTTAAATGCATTCTTTCATTTTGTACATCATTATATCTCAATTTTTATTTTTCTCTTCTGAGAGAACCAATGGGTTGAGGTAATAAAACAATCAACTGCTATGAAGCTGAGGACATTAAAGTAACTTTAAATATTTTTATTATTTAGCAGAAAGCTTATAAGGCAGCTTTGATTAAACATGACCTCCTTGTTTGCTCAAGAAATTCGCCTTACTAAGAGACATGAAGAAATGTAAGTTTTTTAAAAGGCTTATCTAAATTAATAAATTATACTGGCTTTGTTAGTGGAAATATTGTGTGCCGAAGACTTAGGAAGTCTGAAGGTGTCATTTAAATTTTCTGACACTTGAGAGATTTTGGTGTTAGGGAATGTCACTGTCTCTTAAGAATAACAAAGATTACAAGGTATGATCATGTTCTCTTCTTACAATTCTTACTATTATCTGGTTAAATTCACACTTCTCACCTTTCTGGTTTCCTCACTGATATATATAATGGACTTCTGTACACCTCTTACCCAGGATAGGCTTCATGAGTATGTGACCTGTGTACTCACAGTTCCTATACTTGGTTTAACAGCTCTACTGTTGCTGTCTTGAAATTCCAAATAGTTTTTTAAAGGAGCCCCACATATTCAGTTTGCATTAGGCCTTGCAAATTATATAAGCAGTCCTGCACTTATACTTGATAATAACCTTCTCTGCCTCTTTCTGTGGGCTCTCATGTTTTCCTTTAATTAATTACCAGGCCCTCTTCCTTGGCTTTCTAAGATCTTTCCCTTATCAAAATGTTGAAATAACTCAATTTCAATGCTACCCTCAAGAACAGCCCTCTGAAACACAGCATTTCTTAATAACCTCCACAACTATCTGGAGAGTAGACTGTTATATATATATATACCACATGTATTTTTTATCGTCTGACTTTTTTTAATCAATCATTTAAGGGGACCAAAAAACTTGTAAAATGAGCATTTGACCAATGAGAAATTTTTAAAATATATGTAACAAAGTAGCTTGAAAATTTACTTAAAACTTTCTACATCTTCCTTCAATTACTGTTTCACCTTGTTGTGAGTATGCATACATACACACAGCCTCTCATTCATATATGGAACCATCATCTTTCTCTTGGAAAAAGAGGAAAAAAATATTTTTATTGCTTCTTCAAACATATGGAAGTTTAGCGCAATTCTAAATGTGTAACATGAGATTCAGGGGTATTGAAGTGTTAAGCAGAAGGTTTCGTATAGCAAGTTATATCAATGTATGTGTGTGGGGAGGTATATATAAGTATGTGTACAAAGGGATATGTATTACAGTTTGCATTTTCACCAAAAATTAAAACATGTTTTTAACACTCTAGAATAATTGCAAAGACCATAGAGGCTAAAAAAACAGAAGCATGTAGTTACGACAGATATGTTGATGAAAATAAGAATGATTTTACCCAGATTTAAGACTGACTGGACTATCTAAGTTTTCCAGTGCCTTATTAATTGACATAGTAATTGGTTTTCAAAATAGGTTGAACTTGAAGTGAGGTATAATTAAATAAATTTTTTATGTTTGTCAAGCAAAAAATGTACCCTTTAAAAAAAAAACTTTATATAATCTTTATTTTTTTCTAGAGTATCACAAAGATTAATGTTACTTCAACAAATGGAGAATAAATTTATAGATGAAAACAAGGGAAACGCATCTCAGATGCAAGCAGCTGAGACTGCTTTTAAAAGGAACCTCAGTCTTTTAATGGTAAGTTTCCATGACTTGAGTATAGAGACTTTTTCCCCACCTTTGCAAAAAAAAAAGATTTTAAGTGAATTTCATAATTTTGATGTATATACTTTGTTTTGAGTAATAAATATAATTAATGAAGTACTATCTAGTTTTTAAACCCATGTTAGTTGGATACGTTGCAAATGGATTCCTTTTTTAATGGAAAAAAAAAGGAAGTTTGTTTAACCTAAGTGTTTTTAATCAACCAGAGGAACCAATGACCATAGAAGAAATTTAGAGGTCACCTTTGTGCAAGAAGTAATAAATACAAGATGTAGCTTTCCATCTTCCATCTTCTTTTATTTATAGGGAGATCCTAAAACCCCATGAACTACCTATAAGGTTTTTAGATCCAACTCAAAACTATTCAACATCATCAAAATAAGAAAAATTTGATTTTGCCCTACTAGGGCCACAGTCAGCACGTAGAATTCATATCTAAAATAACAGATTTCCCAGATCTCTCTTGATAGTGATGGAGGAGGTGGTCAAAGTATGTGATTGCGCAGGGCCCCACCATTTGGCCAATGTGCCCATTTGGAGTAAAATCATATGTGTAACATTTTTGGCTGCTTGCTATACTTTGCTTCCAGAATTGTATGGCTTCATCCATAATTAAAACCCTAAAGTTTGCTTCCATTCAAGCTTCCAAGAGATCCTATGACTAAAACATTTGGGAGTAAGGCTATATTATTTAAGTTATAAAGCAGTGTTTTCAGTTTTTTATTGTTAAATATTTTCATCGATAGGCATGATATAGTTATCTTATGTAGTCACTAGAGGATAAAGGAAGAGGAAAATTCAGTTATCTTCTCAGCTTCTGGCAGTTTGATCCACAGTAATTTAAGTCACAGCCATAGTGCTACCAAAGCATTCTATGTTGCCATATGTCTTACTTGCCCAATGGTGTTTGCAATATTTATTTTTAAATGGAAATATATAGGATAATCTGGAATTTGCTGTGAAAAGTCAGAAAAACTAAATTAGAAGGCTTGATGGCATGATCGCTATTTACCTGCAACAAGTACAGGTACTATTTGGATTTTTTCAAGTAGCTTCCTTTTAGTGAGCAAGTATTTGGTGAATGCCCAGAAGGGCCTTACTACTGAGCTAGTTCTGAGCAGACAGTGGAGTTAACAAAATAATTCAGAGTTCTTTACATCAACTAGCTAACAGGCTTAACTGATGACATAAGGTTATCACACACAACTTAAGAGACCTTAGTTAATTGAACATTAAGTTATAGGGAATCCTTAGCACTTTAGGAGTATGTATTAAAAAAATCATCGAAAACTAGAATATTCTAACAAGTCTGAGAGGGGAAACTAAGCTGGAGCTGTGTTTGAATAGGAAGATGCAAGATATTCCATTGCATTCTTACAGAAGAACCACGACCAGAAGAATGAGTGGCCGTTTTAGTGTCCATGGGACCCTGAGCTAACTAGCTTGTGAAGTCACGGGAAGCAAGGTTGGATATGTTTTGTGAGACCGACTGAAGAAGCTGAGACCTGATATGTAGGGATAATACAGTACTAAAAGTGTTTGAACAAATGAAAAATAGGGACTTATATAAGAAGCATATGGGTATTTAAGAAAGATTCATTTCCTATTTAGATGCAATGTGATTTGCAGAATGGAGAGATTAGATTTAAGGAGAATAGCTAAGAAATCATTGCCATATCTGGAAGGAAGATAATGAACCTAGTTTCACTGTCATTAGAAGGAAGCTTTGATGGTGTTTTAGCCCCCGATTATAAAAGTAATATATTCTTCTTTTTAATTTAAGAAAAAATGGTTTTTTTTTTTTAATTTATTTAACAGACAGAGATCACAAGTAGGCAGAGAGGCAGGCTTCCCGCCAAGCAGAGAGCCCAATGCGGAGCTTGATCCTAGGACCCTGGGATCATGACCTGAGCCAAAGGCAGAAGCTTTAACCCACTGAGCCACCCAGGCGCCCCTAAAAGTAATATATTCTTGCTGTAAAAAACTGGAAAGAGCCAAGAAGATGAAATGGCATACTTTCCAAATCATCCCACCCAGCTTGAAATTAATGTTTTTATACATTTCCCTTTAGTGTTTTAATAAGCATTTACTGAGCTCTTATATTCCAGATACAGTGCTTGCTGTTAGACATGCAGTCTCTTCCCTGACTTTTTTAAAAACATATTTTGAATACTTGTATATGCATTTTTTTTTATCCTGCTTTCCCTCTTATTATTTTGTTTTAAACTTTGGAAATAATTTTAAGGGCTCTACCATAGAGGTTATCATGAAAATGACCTAAATAGGACTTAATCACAGAATTTTCAGGTGGGAGAAACTTTAAAAAGCACATAGATTATATTTTCACTTAAGGCTTTAAATTTTTTTTTTTAGCATAAAAACTTTTTTTTTTTTTCAAAGATTTAGAAAGGGTAAAAGTGGACCTGCTTTGGCCAAAGGACCATCCATTCAGCCCCTCCTTGCCTGCTCTACTGTGGCTCTAAGGAATAGTGAAAACCACTGACCTGCGCTGATCTCCTAATTTGGAGAGAAAGAACATGAAGTAACTACTTCGAATACCCACTCCCTGTCAAGAACAGGTTCAGTAGGGCACCTGGGTGGCTCAGTGGGTTAAAGCCACTGCCTTCAGCTCAGGTCATGATCCCAGGGTCCTGGGATCGAGCCCCGTGTCGGGCTCTCTGCTCAGCGGGGAGCCTGCTTCCCTTCCTCTCTCTCTCTGCCTGCCTCTCTGCCTACTTGTGATCTCTGTCAAATAAATAAATAAACTCTTTAAAAAAAAAAAAAAAACAGGTTTAGTTACATCAGGATATATACTTCAGGGGTGCCTGGATGGCTCAGTGGGTTAAGCCTCTGCCTTCAGCTCAGGTCATGATCTCAGGGTCCTGGGATCGAGCCCTGCATCAGGCTCTCTGCTCAGTCGGGAGCCTGCTTCTCCCTCTCTCTCTGCCTGCCTCTCTGCCTACTTGAGATCTCTCTGACAAATAAGTAAATAAAATCTTTAAGAAAAAAAAAAAAAAAGGATATGTACTTCAGTACAGAATACATTTGAAAAATGGTTCCATTGAAACTTGAAAACATTCCTCTAAAGATAGTAACAAAATAAGGATAAGCTCTATTACCATCCATTATTTGACCTTATTTAGATGCTCTGACCAATATAAGAAACATTAACATAGAGTGAGCTTTAATTTTTGGAAAGTAACATATAATCCTAGTATTTTTTTTTTAAAGATTTTATTTATTTATTTGACAGACAGAGATCACAAGTAGGCAGAGAGGCAGGCAGAGAGAGGAGGAAGCAGGCTCCCCGCGGAGCAGAGAGCCCGATGCGGGGCTCGATCCCAGGACTCTGGGATCATGACCTGAGCCGAAGGCAGAGGCCCTAACCCACTGAGCCACCCAGGCGCACCTAATCCTAGTATTTTTAATTGATAATGCTATATACTTAGAAAAGCCAAAGCTGTTTAAAAACTAGTGTATTGTGAGTTGAGTAAAATTAACAGATACAACGGAAACATTCAAAAATCTGTAACAATCCTATATATATATACAAATGGAAAATATGAAATGACATTTACATTACAATGAAATTATAAAAACACTTGGGAATGCTTTTAACAAGGGATAGGAATGATTGGTATAAAAATAATTCTTACATTTCAATGGGAGATTTAAAATTTAAATGGAGACATAGGCCTTAATCCTGATGGGGAAACGATTTTTTTTTTTTTTTAAATCAGGAGTCACAGTGTTATTTTTAGATTTAAAAATAAGCCCACCAAAATCTGCATCAAACCCAACAAAATTTCTCTAAATGTATTTGGAAAAAATAAAAGAATGATTTAAAAATGGGAACAATAACAAAAAGACTAATCCCAAAGGTCCAAGCATAATAGTAAAACAATGGACATGAATTTAAGTAGTGAAGAAATTCAAATTGAGGGTTTAGTCAATGAAATATCACAGATGATAATGGATTGTTAGTTTCTGCTAGTTTCCCTCTTATGAGTAAAATAAGATGTGTCTGCCTTTTAAAAACAAACATGATTGGTACAGATTTGGAAGAGAGAGAGAATTTTGTTTCTATAAATACTTCCATGATGTAAACAGTCATCTCTTCGACCTCTTTCCCCACCCCACCCCACCCTCACCAACAGAATTTAGTTTAACCCAAAAGGGCAATTTTGAGGTAGCGAGCATCACCTCATGGGAAGTTGGACCAACATTCCAGGGTGAGAAAGAATGGGAGCAGCAGATTAGACATACGACGAGTGCTTCCCTTAAGGCGGGTCCTAGAGGCCTTCTTGGGGCAGCTGGCAGTTACAGCCTTCCCCACCTCCACGGCCAGTGACTTAGAGGACATAGTCTCTCCTCTTTCCTCCTCACACTTCTCCCTTTCTCCAATTCAATGAAGAGCAAGTTTGACAAATGCTTAAAGGTTCCTTGTACCAATGACCCTGTATCTCGTGCTTTAGGATCTTCTTTTTTCAATCCTAGAAATTGCCCCTTCAGCAAATTAAAAGATTAAACCCAGTCCAGCTATGGCTGGCTTCACTGTATATACTTATAGGAAGATAGATATTGCTGGGTTAGGAGGAAAGGACAGGTCTAGGCAAGAGGAAAGAAAGAAATCTCAGTAAATGACTTTGTGCTCATAGTTGATCTTTCCTAATCACGGTCAACTCCTTTACAGAGGCTGGCTGCTGAATTCTGTCATGGCGTAATATTTATACCACCATCCATACCGGAAACTTGTTTTTTTAATTGTTACATAATATTTCAAACCTATGTATAAGAGGGAATAGAAGAATGTACTTCCATGTGCTTATCTCCAAGATTCAATAATTTTCAAAACACAGCCAATTTTGTTTCATCTACACTCGTCACCTTCACATCCAACCCCTCAAATTATTTTGAAGCTAATCTTCAGACATCACATTGTTCATTTGTAAATATCACGTCTTTTTCATCAGTAATTATCACTCAGAGATAAGGGCTATTTTAAGTACAATTACAATACCATGATCCATCTAAGAAATTAACAAATATCCTCAAATATTCAGTCAGGATTCAGATGTCCCTGATTAAAGTATTTTTACATTGTTTGAATCTGGATCCAAATAAAGTCTAGTACGTCATTGATTGATAGGTCTCTCAAATCTCTAAAAGTTCCCTCTGCCTTTTTTTTTTTTTAACCCACTTTTATTTGTTGAAGGAATTGGCTCATTTCTCCTATAGTTTCCCAAACTCTGAATATTGCTAATTACATTGCTGAGGTATCACTTAGTAAGTTCCTCTGTTCCCTGTAATTCCCATAAATTGACGGAAGTTATGTTATGCAACAGAAAGATAATGCAAATAATTTTAAATTTTCTAATAATGACGTTTTAAGCTTTTATCTATTTAAGTAATCGCTACACTCAACATGGGACTCAAACTCATAACCCTAAGATCAAGCATCTCCTGCTCTTCCCCACTGAGCCAGCCAGGCACCCCTCTAGTAACCACTTTTAATAAAGCTAAAAGGCACAGATTAAAGGAAATGTATTAATTTCATATTTCAAATGTAACTGATATTGGAAGTTAGTAAATATTTTATGCTTTTTTCCCCTCATTGAGCCTTCAAAATTCAGTGTGTAGTTTCCGTTTACAGCGCTTCTCAATTCGGGCTTGTCACATTTCAAGTGCTCAGCAGCCGCTGAGCATAATGGATTAACGGAGCAGATCTAGAGGCCTGATCAGATTCAGGGTCAATGTTTTGGGGAAGAACACTTCATAATGCCTGGCCATCTCTCTTTCTGAAATGTTAGCAGTCACTGATGATCATGATCTGTTCACTAAGGGTTGCAAAGTGATACTGAAATTCAAAGATAAACATCCCCTCATCAATTACTGGGTTACACTGAAGTACACTCCATATAGGAAAAAGTATATAAGTGCTTGCCTCTTTCTCTGTACTTAGTTTTCAAAAATAGATTTGTTCTCTAATATCCCCCAAAAGTGACCAATTAGATGTTGATACTCTTAAATACCTCTGTGATTTGAAAGGTCTGGACCCTCTTCAATTTGTATTCCCAGTGATGCTCAAATTATCCCATTTTTACCAAGGGGGAGCCTCCATGTTATCTCCTGAATGCCTTTGACATGATCTTAATTAACAGTCTTTGATAGTTTTCTTTCTTTCTACTCTGGCATCTTCCAGGCCATCATTTGCTGCTTAGACCTGGAACTGACCATTGCTCCAAGGAACCCTGGATCCTTTTGATGGGAATACATGTTTAGAGCCCTTCATCTGGGCTCTAGGGATGTTTATTATAACTTTTTTTAAAAGATAAAATTCATCAAGAGCTCATATAAATAATTCCATTTTGATTACATGATTATAAGACTTTTAACTTAAAATCCATCTTTTACCTCTAACTATTTTCCTCCTCAAACCAAAAACCTTAGTTCCTAAATAATTTTCCAGTACCAGCATAACTACTCATTTACTTTAACCCATAATATAGACAGCACTACCAGCAACAATATGATTACTGAGTACAGTTTTCAGTCAAACACTTTTCACTATCCTTTTTGTTTGTGGGGTATAGCTCATTACAGATGCTCAGTCAAAATACTGTGTTCTAAGACCACCTGAGGTACTTTTTCTTAATGTGGTTATGCCACCAACTAGATGACAGATTCTTTCTTTCCTTCTGTTTTCAATTTTTAGGGACTGCTTTTTCATTTGTTCTATAATTGTATATGTTTTTAAATGATCTAGTGGCAGATCTATAAGGCAAGATACCAAGATCTGGACAGGTGAGTCTAGCTGCTCTTCATCTGCTTTTTTTTTGCTTTTCTCCCCCTACCCCCTTGGGTACTTTTTTTTTTTTTTTTTTTTAGTTTTTTATTTATGCACAGGAGACTGTTGACACCTTAGTCATTTATTTACATAATGAATATTTAAGTGTTTAGTACATACCCTGCACTTTGTTAGATTCTCGGATGCTCAAAGGTTGAATGAGGCACAGTCCGTACCTTCTGGCAGCATATAGTCAAACAGAAGGTTCTTAATTGGAAGTAATGGGCTATAACTTGCTACAGAAGGCAGAGATTTTTCAGTCAGGCTAAGGAATTCATACTTTATCCTCTGTGTAGTGGGTCTCTATTTTTTTTTAAATCTGTGTAAAGACATATTTAAAGTAGTGATTTTAGCAAAACTAATCAATTCCACATGTGGTTAAAGTAAAATGAGATATGGTCCAAATACATATTTGTTGAACAAGGAAGTGTGATAATAAGACCACAGCACTGAGAATGGCATGGACAGGCTAAGGGAGACATCCTACAGGAGTCATCTATGGACTTTTGAATTTTTAAATGTCAGGGAATAAGAACAGTCGAAGGTAGAAGATACAGCATAGGTGTCTGCAAGAGTAGAACTCCCACTACTGTACATTCAGTACACTAAGTAGGAATAAGGGTAGTTTGGTTTCATCAGGTTGAGAAATAAGGGCTGGGAAGAAAAGTTATCCATCCCTCTATATTAATCGTTGAAGCTAGATAAGAGACAGTCTTGGAGAGAGAAAAAGTAAAAAGAGGAGGACAGATGTCACAAATCTTAGAAAGCCCACACTTAGGATTAAGAAGAGAAAAAGGCGCCAACTTAGGAGAAAGAGAAGTAGGAGTCAGAGAGGTAAGCAAAACATCTAAGAAAGTAAAATCTCACTTATGAAAGAAGTTCTCTGGAGGGGTGATAATCCCTTGTCGACAGGCTGCAGAGATGACAGTCAAGTTACTAACCATAGGCCTGTTTTACCAGGTCAGAGATCCCTGCTCATATCTACTCTTCCACGGCAGATCTGCTCTTCTAGGAGAGAGGGCCAATATCCTTATTTCCTGGTCTTTAAGAGAAGTGTTTATCATCTTGTCTATAGGTGCTAGTGGCACCTAGGTCTACCACCAACCATAAATTTGCAACTGTTCTTATAATGGGGTCAGTGGAGTTGTGAGTCTATTGTTTGTTTGATTTATGAAAGTAAAAAATAATTTTCCCAGGACGTTGTAAAAATCTCCGTGCAATCACAGGAGAGTTAATCTCCGGTATCTGTTGTAACATTGGCATCAGAAGCACTTTAGTGTGCGTCTTGGCCCTAAACTTCTGGTAGGGAATGGACGTGGCTAATAAGATGGGCTTTTTATCCCTAAATTGATGGTTTTCCCCTTCAAATCACCTTCTTCGAGACAGCAGGTGCATTAATGGTTGTGCAACTTTGGGGAGTCCCT
The DNA here is from genome assembly GCF_010015895.1 of Lontra canadensis. Classification (NCBI taxonomy): domain Eukaryota; kingdom Metazoa; phylum Chordata; class Mammalia; order Carnivora; family Mustelidae; genus Lontra; species Lontra canadensis. The sequence continues at coordinate 109,656 of NW_022631326.1, forward strand.
TTAGGGAATTTCCTGTTTTTCCCTTTTACATTTCACACCCATTCCTTGCTCCCGCCACTGCCATCTGCTCGCTCTTTTCTCCTGTTCAGCATTGGATTCTTCACACCCCACGCCCACGTCCTTTTCCATCTCTCTCCGTCTGTCCAACAGCCCTGTACTTAGATCGCTCCAATGCTTGCACACGGATCAGAGAACTTTCTCTTTTCCATCAACTCACTGAGCTCACAGGAGAGACAAAATTGACACGGCCCACAGCCAAGGCCTCTGTCAACTTGACAAACATAAGCAAGCACAAGACAACACAGGTGCCAATTTGGGAAGCATGAAACGGAGCTCAGTGTTTCACTGACGACGTGGGAGAGTCCTACATTTCTGGGCCTGTACTTCATCCACATATCAGGGTGACATCTTCACTCGGGTCTGCGTTACATGTAATTGCCCCTGCGCTTCTGCAACCGCAAGAGAAAATGCACACACCCACACGTCACACGACAGATTAAAGCACAGGGCTTAAATGTCATCAGCTAAATGATGTACGACACAGCCATAACGCCGGCCAATGAGAATGCCCCAGAAATCGAGTCCTAAGAAACCAGAGTCTTCTGAAAAGACTCTTGTTGCAAAGTACTGAGGTACCTCATTGACTTTCTTTCGAATACGTGGAGGATTTGCATAAGTATAAAATTAAAAAAACAGAATACTGAACAGATGAAATGTGTGACCTTAATACACCATTTGCATGATCTAGACTAGAACGCTTCACTTTTAAGGTTAGCTCAGTGTGGGGCTGATTCTCTGACTGTTTTTGGTACCTGAATATTGGACCATTTTATCCATCTGGCTGTTTTTAATGGTTTTAGAGCTATATTAGTGTCCTGAGCAGTTTTGGAAGAAAGTCCTGTTTGCCAGGATTACTGGCATTTACTGTTTTAAATGAAAAGGAAGACCTTGAAAGTCCCACCCCCCACACTTCTTATTTTAAAACAAGAAACGCTGCTTTTTCTACTTGAAACTGGTTGATTAAGTAATGATCAGTCCTCCTACTGGAATGCCCTTCCTTCAGTTCAGACGGTTTATCCAGAGAAGAGTTGACATTTGGGGTACAGACATTGCTATTACAGGTGCCATTTGTATGCGTTACATAAATACATTTTGTTTCTAAAACACGGACACCTATTACAGGATCTAGAAGCCGCAGAAAAGTCTCTGCAGACCCGGATTCGCCCAATTCCACCACCAGAGGTGGTTTCTCTTGAGGTGAGAATCTTAAAGAACAAAAGTATAGAAAGAGACCCCATTCTGTTAGTAGTGCACTCTAAATTAACCGTGGTTAGGTGTGTGTATTTCCCAGATTTATTTATTCGGTAAAATAAGATGTGTCTGATTGCTCCTTACATGTCCACAGTGCTGTGCTTTGTACACGGTGAGGAGGGGGTAAGTATTTTGATTTCTAAAGATTTATCAGGTGACAATTTTATAAAGATCCCGTATCTTCTCATCTAGAAACACCTATCTTGCTCAACCGTAACAGACAAGAGACAGCATACACTAAATCGATTTACCAAGATGACGGCGTGCCTAACCAAAGTGCTTTTCCTGTTGGCCGATGCTAGAAGTTCAGTCCTTTCACCAGATTCCAACCAAAGCTATTTAAGTGCCTATCGTCATGCAGTATCGTGTGGCTTTTGTCCGTTTTATTTTGCTCAGTTCAAGAACAGATTGGGAAGACTGTTGGCAAAAATAAACCCTATTTGGTATATGAATATATCTGTGATGAAAGGAAATTTACTACATATAGAATAGTTTCGTTTTCTATTCCTAATGACCTTTTTCAAATGCAGTTTTGCTTGCTGCCTAAACAGGGATGTGAATAGACGCAAAATTAAAGGCTGAGAATTTGCCCTTCAGTTTTCTGTGCCATCTAGAGTAATAAGGAAAGGCAGGGATCAAGGACAGAAAGAGCTGTGGTACAAAGTTGTGCCTTGGGCATGTCTTTTCCTTTGTTGAATTCTCCAATACCTTACTCTGGCCTATACGGGGCCCACACAATAGGGGTTAATCCAGCCGTGAATGGTGGAGAAACTCCCGACCACAGGCCCCTGGTTGGTATTTTCCTTAGCTAGTCTTGCACAACAGGATGACCTCCATTTTAAGTGTGTCTGGCTACTTCTCAGACCACATGCACAGAGGGGTGGAAGTGCAAAACTCTTCATAATTTCAACTTTCAGAACTCCTATACCTTGTTAATGTGCAGAATGAATCACTATGTGTTCTTAATGCTAAGTAATTCTTTGGCTTAATTCCCCAAAATAAGATTGATAGTGATGATCCCATCCAAAATGCCCTCCTATGATACAGAGCTTTTGTCAGTATACTTTTCTTTGGCCCCCTCAGGGCAGTCACCCAAGAACCATCAAAGCTTGGAGATACTACATGGTGATCTTGCCTGAGCCTTCATAGCTTACAGACTTGCTATACTCAGGCCAATAATATAGTGTCTCAACTTCCAAGTTACTGGAATTAAAAATGGTTACATGATATTGGTATTATTTTTCTCAGTATACAAAAAGAAAAAGAAAGGAAGGAAGAAACTGGGAAGAAATTAAGTTTACCGTATCAAGTACTCTTCTAAAAGATACAGTGGATGAATATTTTAAGTGTTTTTCCCCATACAATTAAGGAGTCAATGTACCTGAGTCCTGTACTATAACACACTAGTTATGTTTCAGTTCCTGATCTCACCCCAGGTGAAATCTTTTTATATTAGTTATAAAGCAGTTGTTCATGTCTAATCATTTCATTGTAATATTTTTAGTATGGGTAATCATTTGGCATGGGATTTGGAAGAGTAAACAAAAACATTTAATGATTGTAGCCATAAATGATACTACTGGTAATAATCACACGGTTGGCCACAAGAGGGCGTGTAAAATCACAATAAAATCCCCAAACCTGTAATTCTGCCAGGCTCCGGTTTTACTGAGAAATTTGAAAATTAACACTAGTAAGTAGCCAGATTTCTTTCTAAAATTAACATAAAATATTCTCTAGAGGAAGTGCATTCTACGTATATGTGTGTATGTGTGTGTGTGTACACGCACACACACACTTCAGTGAATAAACATTTAGACTATTATGAAGAGCCAAGTTCAATTGCTTGATATGCTTTTTTACTTTTGGATGTTGTTTTTTTTCCAGACTCTTTACTGGGCATCAGTAGAAGAATATATTCCCAAATGGGAACAGTTTCTTTTAGGAAGAGCACCATATCCTATCGGTGTTGAAAATGAAAATGAAGTAGAAAATACCGTTCAGAATGAGGCACAGTGATAACTTCTTCACATACTCTTTTCAACAACAACAACAAAAAAAAAAAACTGTTTAGTACAGCTGAGTATTAAAGAATACGCAGGTCATTTCGGGTGCCTTAGGAATCAAATATGTTCATATTGTCCCATTACCTCCTCGATGACATGAAGATAAGAGAATCAACTGACAAATCTCAGGTTCTATCCTTTGAGACCTACTCTTACTTCAGGATCATGAATTTGCTTTCTGCCAAACACATGGAAGTGTTAAGAGCTAATACCGAAAGTTGAACTGTTTATTAAGTAAATTGCTAAGTAAGTGTTACATGTGTCCTTCTTAAAAAAAAAAAAAATCATTTATAATCATTCTCATCTAAACAATGAATACTTGTTGTTCTGGTTTTACATTTTCTAGAATCACTTTGGCTCTTTTATTATGGGGATTAGGTTCAGCACAGGATCCAAGTGGCTGTTGGCCATTATAGTTTCTTTTAACAAATGGAAAAAATAGAGGCACTGAACTGCTTCAATATAGTATGTCAGACAATGGGTTTATAGGATTTTGTCCCTTATAGATAATCAAACCTCTGAAGGTTCCGGAGGAAAGAACTAAACTACAAAGCATTTGAGAAGTAGCCAGTTTCAGCGGAGCTCAGACTTGGTTCTGAAAAAGGTCACCTATTAGAGCTGGAAATGGTTATTGGATTTTGACTTAGATATTTAAGGACTACCAACCCTGTGAATGCAAGTAACTCTTCTCATCTTTTCATCTTAAAACTTGCCCTTCCCTCTCCTTTCTTTATTTCCTAAACAACTGTCAGAAAGCTTTGCGGCTCCCCAGTCCTCCACTGCTGGAGTGCTCAAAATTTTTTTTTAATTTTTCTGACTATAGACGCAGCTCCTGCTAGTAAGGGGAGTCTATGCTCATTACAATTCAAGAGTATAAAAATTTCAAACGTGTGTGTGTTTACATGAAGACAGTAGAACAAGCTTTAAAAAACAAACAAACAAACAAAACCTATATTGAAACATCCATTGTGCTGATCAGTTCCCTTAAACTACCATCTTGGAAATATCCTGTTGAGTGGGTGTTGGTGTGGGTAACAATAATGTTGTTTTCATAATATGCGCTGGCAGATTAGCACACTTCTCTACAGTGTTAACAGTTGTAATTAAGGAATAAACAGCACAGAGTGTCAGTCCGATGACAATTTCATCTATAGTGTCACAATACAAAATGTCACAAAATATTAGAACTGTTATATAACTATAAAAAGTATCGGCTTAAAAGCTGAAAGCCTTAAAAAGAGAGAGAGAGAGAGAAAGGAAGAAAAAAGAAAACTGGCATAGAGACCAGAACAATTTATACCTTCTCAAGAATCTTCTGACATGAAAATAAATTGATAATTTTTTTTCCTGTTACATCACAGTTTGGTTTCTAGCCATCCAGTTGATTTAGCAGGAGAATACAGGGCTTTTTAGCAGCTTTGAATTGGTAAACAGATTTAGATGTAGTAGAAAGGAACATGAGGAATTTTTTTTTTTTTTAACATCCAATCTTTCCCAGCATATGCACATAAGAAGGTGAATGAAGCGATGTGAAACTTATTTCTCTTTAGTCAAGTGAAAAAAAGGCTAAACATTTGTTGAGATGGTAAAATATTGTGTCAAGCAAGTAGGCACATTCCAAAATTAAACAGTGGTTGATACGTTAACATCCTCAAATATTTGAGTGCACACTTCCTTTGAGTTCTGTAAATTAAATCACCAGTAGATTAGATTAAAATACAAAATGAATAGCAATTTAACCATCTCAGATAAGGTGGGTTTTTTTCCTCCCCTAAATTGACTAACTTGCTAAATAGTTTCTAAAAAGAGCGTACATTTAATATACCCTGGGTTACGACTTATGGCAGAAGCGATGTTACTTCTAGGTTTTAGCTGTACTGTTTCCCTATTACTAGTGAATACCTCAAAAACTCCCACATGTGACTTTATTCCTGGCCCCCACAGAGCTCCCCCCCCTTCCCTCCTTGTAGACTGTAACAGATTGCACCACATGGTGTATGTTTAAAAAAAAAATTTCCATAGGGACCTAGATACCCCATTAAAGGGCTTTATATTCTTTGAGGCAAATTAGCTTTACATAGGAATTTCCAACTATTGTTTTCTGTAAGGAGGGAAGAAATACCATTAGCTCATGTATATTTTGTATGGCTCTTAGTAGAAATCAGACAAGGAAAAAGAAAGGTCATCTACTCATACTACCTCCCTGTCCCCCACTCCACCCCACCAATTCAGTACCTTTACCATATGCTACATTGTACCTCCTAGTCATGAAAACTATGAATTTGTTTTGGTGTTTTTTTTTTAATAATAACAAGATTTTCAAAATAAAGTTCATTTCAAGATTTTCTTTAAACAGCCTTCCTTGGATTATTGCAAATGCGTAAATATTCAAAGCTCATTTTATGCTGGAACACTTTTAGTATATGAAATTATTAAACTATAAAATATTGAGGTCAGAAGGAGCTGCCATTTTTCTCCAAACTTCAAAAAATAAATTTTACTAGGAAAAAGCCCAATACTCTAGAAACCAGACATCTGGTCTTTCCTGGGCGTTGGGAGCAGTGTGAATGAAAATGAGGTCAAATGGACAGTTTTTCCTTTGCATTACATACAAGGTGTTTTCACTTGTCAGCTGAAGACCTAGAGGGCTATAATAATCTTTACCTTTCTTCACAATTTGGTCTTCTCTGCCTCATCCCCTTTTCCATCAAAAAAAAAAAAAAGAAAGAAAAAGAGAGAGAAAGAGAGAGATGGGTATGTGGCTGTATTTTTGAATCAAAATTAAGCTTACTTGGAGATTATTTTGTCACTCTAAGACAACCTGAGACAAGCCTGGGGGTGGAGGTGGGGGGTTTGAAAAACCAGGGTTTGCAATCACAAGAACAAGGCCCTGTCAGGTTTTAGAGTATAAAATTTAGTGCACAAGGCCATGAATTTGGTTAATCCACAAAATATATTATTTTCTTTCCTTATTCTATTAGTCTTTCTTACTCTAAACCAATTCACATTTTATATTTAAAATAGACTTTGAAACTCTTTCTGATGAGTTTCTACCCTCCCTGTTTCAAGAATTGCCCAAACATAATAGCTACATGGCTTGAAAACACTTTTCATTTCAACAGTCTGGTTGACCTCTTTCACTTTAATTAGGATTCTAAGATTTTTTTTTTTTAAGTGTTTCTGACTAAAAATTTACTCTTCAGAGAAGGTACTAACTAGATAGTGAGTTCCAATGCAAGAAAAAGAGGAAAAACAAGCAAGCAAGCAAGCTGTGGAAAATATGGAGAAGGAAAAAAGAAATTACTTTGAGAAAGCTTTAAGTTGAAGCAGGACGTGCCCTCCCCACCTTCTCGTGGTGTTTTTATTTGTTTCTCTTATAATTTAGAAGTTAATTTGTCTACATAGGAAATTTAATTCCCTACTGCTAATAAAAGAACGTTTTGAGTTTTCTGGGACAAACACAGGGACGTGTCAAACTTCAGCAATTAAGGAGAGGATTGATATGTGGATTTGACACCTGGCATTGTGATCTCCTTTTTCTAACTAGAACTGACATTATATCCTTACCTAAATCCAAGACGAGGAAAAGGACGCCAACAAAGACAGAGGCTAAAAAATACTTCCGGACATCACCTTACCTCTCAGAGTCAAGTTTCCTTGCTTAACAAGAGAAAAAGGACCCGGTTCCCTACTTACAGTAATGTTGCAAAGTTCCTGCTATTTTAAAACCTCTAATTTGTATCTCAGAGACAGAGCCTGAGACTGCTAAAGCAGTATCTCCACTGACTAGCACGAATCAATAAATAGTTGCACAAAACAGAAACGGTGGCGTGTTCTCATTTAAGAAAGGGATGATTTAGTTTGTTTCTGTGTTTTTGATGATAGATCATTTAACCTTCACTGTTAGGGTCAAATGATTTTTTGTTATTCCTTCATAAGTCGGGGTTATCATTGTACAAGGGTCTCTGATGTTCTGCATGTTATCACTTTGGGGACACTATAGTCAAATTAGAGGGGGACAAAATTCCATGTATATAATTTCTCTAATCCATCTCTGTCTTCTTTCCTTTCCCAATACAACATAATCCTTCTTCGTACCTTGTTTCCAACCATTTATAAGGTCTATATAACACAGACATTTTGTACTAGAATGCTCTACCCCAGGAAAACCAGTAACACTGAGATGTTCAAAAGAAGCTAAATGTAGAACCTTTTAAAATGCTATCCAGGAAAACATAAAGCTGCGTAACATTTAAGCACCATTCATTCATGCCTTCAACAGATCTTACTGATTGCCCACTGTGTAGCATTCACAGTTCTAAATGCCAGAGGTATAGCAGGACACAAAATTGCCCCTCAAATCCATGTCCTCCTGGAATTTACATTGTGGAGAGGGTGGAAGGTGGAGAGATTTGAAGTTAGATTAAAACAAACAAGTAATACATAATATATTAGATGGTAATAAGATCTAATATAGTATGAACATATAAAATATCTTCTCAATGCAAGAAAACAAAGCAGATTTCATAGTTTCTTAGAAAATATGACCAGAATGGGGCACCTGGGTGACTCAGTGGGTTAAAGCCTCTGCCTTCGGCTCAGGTCATGATCTCAGGATCCTGGGATTGAGCCCTGCATAGGGTTCTCTGCTCAGCAGGAAGCCTGCTTCCTGCCCCACGCCCCACCCCCACCTGCCTGTCTGCCTATTTGTGATCTCTCTCTGAGAATAAATAATAAATGATAAATAAATAAAATCTTAAAAAAAAAAAAAAAAGAAAATATGACCAGAAGACATTTTTACCCCCATTGAAAGATCTTGAGTTGGGGTTTTCCAATGAAGAAACTTTTTCACTGCTACTGATTTGGACATTGTCTAAATTTAATGGATAGATTTGTAATAAAGAATGAAACCCTCACTATTTCAGAAGATAATTTTTTACATGAATGTTCACAACAACAAAATGTTCTTTTGTTTACAAAAGAAAGTGGAGGTAGCTATTCTTCCATCAGTCAAAATAGATGACACCAAAAATAGTACCGAGAGACAAAAAGGTCATTATATAATAAAGGGGTCAATTCATCAAAAAAAATACATCATATAAATACATATGCACCCAACATCACAGGGCCTACCTATGTTAAGCACACAATAACTGATGTGAAGAGAGAAACAGACAATAATACAATAATAATAAGAACTTCAACACTCCACTTTCACTAATGGACAGATCATCCAGGCAGAAAATTAGCAAGGAAATCTTGCACTTGAATCATACAATAGACCATACAGATCTAACAGACACTTATAGAACATTCTAGCAAACAGCAGCAGAATATACATTCTTCTCAAGTGCACACTGAACATTCTCCAGGATAGATCATAAGATATGCCACAAAACAAGTCTTAAAAAATTTAAGAAGACTGAAAATCATATCAAGCATCTTTCCTGACCACAATGGGACAAAACTAGAAATCAGTAAGAAAAAGCTAGACAATTTACAGTCACATGGAAACTGAACAACACACTCCTGGCAGTCAGTGTGCCAAAGAAGAAGTCAAAGGGCAAATTTAAAAAGATCTCAAAAAAATGAAAACAGAAATACAACACAGCCAAACCTATGGGATATGGCAACAGCAGTTCCAAGGGGGTATTTATAGTGATGAGTGCATCTATTAGTAGAAAGATCTCAAGTAAACAATCTAACCTCTAGAATTAGAAAGAAAACAAACTAAGCTCAAAGACAGCAGAAGGAAGGAAATAACAAAGATTAGAGCAGAAATAAATTAGAGATGAGAAAAAAATAGAAAAGATCAATGAAAATAAGTGTTTTTAAACAGATAAATGAAATAGACAAAACTTTGGCTAGACGAACACAAAAGAGAGAAGACTCAAAATCAGAAATTAAAGAGGAGACATTATAACTGATAACTACAGAAATATATAAGAGATTACTATGAACAATTACATGTCAATAAATTCAATAAACTAGAAGAAATGGATAAATTCCTAGAAACATAACCTACTAAGACTGAATCACAAAGAAATAGAAAATCTTAATCAGTAATCACTAAGGAAATTAAATCATTATTCTAAAAATCTTTTCACTGGTGAATTCTACCACACGTTAAAAAATAATTAACATCAATCCTCCTCCAATTCTTCTCAAAAATTTAAGAGAAGGGAACTCTCCCAAATTTATTTTATAAGGCCAGAATTACCCTGATATCAAAGCCTGATAAAGATACAGACCACTATCCCTGATGAATACAAATATAAAAATTCTCAACAAAATATCAGAAAACCAAATACAACAACACATTAAAGTTATCATACATCATGAAAAAATGAAATTTATCCCTGGCTGGAAAGTACAGTTCAATACACATCAATCAATATATGTGATACACCACATTAACAGAATGAAAGACAAACCATATTATCATCTCACTAAATGCAGAGAAGGCATTTTACAAAATAAAACATCCTTTCATGATAAAAACACTCAACAATATGGGTATAGAAGAACATACTCAGCATAGTAAAGGCCATACATGACAAACCCACAGCTAACATCATACTTGACGACAAAGATTGAAAGCTTTTCCTCTAAGAACATGAGTAAAACAAGGATGCCCACTCTCAGAAATCCTAGCTAGAGCAAGTAAGGAAGAGAAAGAAACAGAAGGTATCGAAATCAGAAAAGAAGATGTAAAAGAAGATGTAAAAGTCATTATTTGTAGATGACATGATCTTACATGGAGAAAATCCTAAAGACTCAGCCAAAAAAAGTCAAAAAACTAAATCAATGCAGTGAAGCTGCAGGATATTAAATCAAAATACAGAAATCAGTTGCACTCCTACACAGTAACGATGACATATCTAAAAAGAAATAAAAAAATTATCCTATTCACAAAAGCATCAAAAATAATCAAACAGGAATAAACTTAACCAAAGAAATGAAAGATTTGGACAATAAAAACTGCAAGATGCTGATGGAAGAAATTGAAGTCACAAAAAATGGAAAGATATTCCATGTTCATGGTTTTGAAGAACTAATATTGTTACAAAGTCCAAAGTACCCCAAGCCATCTACAGATTCAAAGTAATCTCTTTCAAAATTCCAATGTCATTTTTCTGAGAACTAGAATAAACAATCCTAAAATTTAAATGGAACCACAAAGTCCACGAATAGCTGACGCAATCCTAAGAACGAAGCCAAAGAGGTATCATACTTCCTGATTTCAGACTATACTACAAACCTATAGTAATCAAAACAGTATGGTATTGGTATAAAACAGACATTTTGACCAATAGGACAGAATTGGCAGCCTAGCAATACACCCCCAAATTTATGGTCAGCTAATATTTGACAATGGAACCAAGAAAACTCAATAAGGAAAGGATAGTCTCTTCAACAAATGGTGCTGGGAAAACTGAATAACTGTATGCAGAGAAACAAAATTGGACCTCGCTCGTACACCCCTCAGAAAAATTTACTCAAAATGGAGTACGCCTTTAAAGGGTTAAATTTAAGACTGCACATGGTAAAAGTAGAATAAAACAGAGTGAAAAAGCTCACATCTTGGCAACAATTTTTTAGATAGAACACCGAAATCAAAACAAACAAAAGCAAAAATCAACATGTAGGGCCACATCAAACTAAAAAGCTTCTGCACAGCAACAGAAATGATCAACAACATGAAAAGGCAACACACAGAATGGAAGAAAATATTTGCAAACCATGTACTGGTTAAGGGGTTAATCTCCACAATATATAAAGAATTCATACAGCTGAATAACAGTAACAGCCCAACAACACAGCAATCTGACTTAAGAACGGGCAGAGGAATTGAATAGACGTTTTCCCAAAGAAGACATCCATATGGACAACAGGTGCGTGAAAAAGTGCTTAACATCACTGATCAAAAGGAAAATGCAAACCTAATCTGCAGTGAGGTATTACCTACACCTGTTAGGCTATCATTAAGAAGATAAGCAATAACAAGTACTGGGGAGGGTGTGGAGAAAAGGGAGCCCTTGTATACTCACTGTTCGTGGGAATGTAAGGTGGTTCGGCCACTACAGAAAACAGTAAGGAATTCCCATCCAGCAATCTGAAAATAATAGAAAAAGATTACCAAAAGACTTCTGCACTCCCATTGTTCATTGCAGCATTGTTCACAATAACCAAGACATTCAAACAACCCAAGTGTCCATCAACAGATGAATGTATCAAGTATATATATACATACACACATACACGTGTATACATAAGTACATATGTATATATATGAATACATTCGTAAATACAATTAAATATTATTCAGCCCTAAGAAAGAAGGAAATCCTTTCGTTTGCGACAACATAGATGGCTGTGAGGGCATTATGCTCAGTGAGGTAAGTGAAAGACAAATATTGTATGATATCGTGTCTAAAAAAGGCAAGCTCCTAAAAATAATAGCGGTGCAGGAGGTGGGGAGTGGGAGATATTGTTAAAGACTACAAACTTCAATTGAAAGATAAGTTCCAGGATCTAATACACACCATGGTGATTGTAGTCAACAATACTGTGTTTACTATGTGTAAACACAATACTGTGTTTATAATACTATGCTTTAAAACTGCTAAGAGGGGGCACCTGGGTGGCTCAGTCAGTTAAGCATCTCTTTTTTTTTTTAAGATTTTATTTATTTTTTTGACAGAAATCACAAGTAGGCAGAGAAGCAAGCAGAGAGAGAGAGAGAGAGGAGGAAGCAGGCTCCCTGCAGAGCAAAGAGCCCGATGCAGGGCTCGATCCCAGGACCCTGAGATCATGACCTGAGCTGAAGGCAGAGGCTTAACCCACTGAGCCACCCAGGCGCCCCATTAAGCATCTCTTCAGCTCAGGTCATGATCCCAGGGTCCCTGGATCAAGCCCCATATCAGGGTCCCTGCTCATCAGGGAGCCTGCTTCTTCCTCTGCCTGCCGCTCCCACTTGTGCACTCTCTCTGACAAATTCTAAAAATCTTAAAAACTGCTAAGAGACTACATCTTAAATGTTATCACAGGAAAAAGAAATGATAATTAGGTAATGTGATAGAGGTATTAAAGCTATGATGGTAATCATATTACACTATATAAATGTATCAGAGCAAGATTATACACATTAAACTTACACAAAGTTATGTCAATTTTATCCCAATAAAAATGGGGTATATACAAACAATGAAATCTTTTTTTTTTTTTAGAGATTTTTTTTTTTTAAGATTTTATTTGACAGAGATCACAAGTAGGCGGGGGGGGGCAGGCTCCCCGCTGAGCAAAGAGCCCAACATGGGGCTCGATCCCAGGACCCTGGGATCATGATCTGAGCTGAAGGCAGAGGCTTTAACCCACTGAGCCACCCAGGTGCCCCCAAACAATGAAATCTTATCCAGCCTTAAAAAGGAAACTCTGACACATACTACAACATGGATGAACCTTGAAGACATTATGCTAACTGAATTAAGGCACGCAGAAAAGAGTAAGTATTTATGATTCCACTTATAGGAGGCACCTGGAGTAATCAAATTCATGGAGACATACAGTAGAAAGGTGGCTCTCAGGGGCTACAGACTTAAGAGTTTAACGAGCAGAGTTTTAGTTTCGGAAGATGAGCAAGTTCCAGAGATGGCTGGTGATGATGGGTTTTACAGCCATATGGATGTGCTTAATGCCACTGAAATGTACACTTAAAGGTTGAAATGGTGTATTTTATGTATATGTTGCCAAAATTTACAAATTCCTCACTAAACATAACCTGAATAATTCCATAATGTAATCTCTTTGATTGCAGTCTCATTATGTGTGACCATCAAGCATATGTAAGCAGGTCCATTCCTCCTGGAAAACTTCTCCATCAACAGTTAATGCATTATACCCCAAGCATTCCAATTCATTTGACCACCTGTCTTTGGAAAGGTTGGTATTCCAGATCATCTAATACCTATGAAACTCCTTACAAACAAGGGTCTAGTTCCAGGTCTGCTACTAACTGCCACTCCAGTGGGCTGAAGGAGATCTATGTTTTTCTGATGGTGGAAATGTTCTTAATCCACACTGCCTAAATATGGCAGCTACTAGCCTATGTGGCTACAGAGCACTTAAAATGGAGCTGGCTTAACTGAGAAACTTAACTTTTATCTAATTTCAATTGCTGGAAAAAGTTTTAAGTATGTTTGGAACAAGCTGGGTATGTGAATGTACTCTTAGAACTAAGTTTTATGAAATCTAAATAGAGATCAAGTATTTCCATATCTTCCAAATGGAGATATGCTACAAGGGTAAAATATACATTGGATTTTAAAGACAGTAGGAACAAAAGAAGGTAGCTTCTTAATTTCTGTACTGATCATATATTGAAATGATATTTTCAATATACAGAATTAAATTTTTTTAATGTTTTAAGGATTTTATTTATTTATTTGACAGAAAGAGAGTGAGAGAGATCATGAGTAGCTGGAGAGGCAGTTGGAGAAGGAGAGGGAGAGGCAGAATTCCTGTTAAGCAAGGAGCCTGATGCGAGGCTCAATCCAAGGTCCCTGGGACCACAACCTCAGTTGAAAAAAGATGCTTAACCAACTGAGCCACCCAAGCACCCCAGGTAAAATTTTTATTTTTTTAATTTCAGTGTTCCAGAAAAATTAAATATATTATTAAAATTAATTTCACTTGTTTCTACTATTTTTAAAGTAGCTACTAGAAAATTCTAACTGCATATGAAACTTGCGCTCTTTTACTGAGCAGCTTTAAACCAGACATTTCAAAGAACACTAGCACCTCCTTGAATCAGAAACTTTATAAGCATTTTTTTAGATTATTTGAGAGTCTACACACATGGGAGGAGGGGCAGAGAGACAAGCAGACTCCCGGCTCAATCCCAGGACCCTGAGATCTTGACCTGAGCCAAAGTCAGATCTTAACCAACTGAGTCATCCAGGCACCCCTAAAAGCATGTTTAAAAAATCCATTCTCATATTTAATAACAAAGACTATAATTTACTGAATCGGGGGGAAATTTTTAAGGTTAAGTAGTTAATTGACATTTTCATACTTCACTCCCAACAGAACACTTCAGAAGTTAAATGAAAGTTTACAAGAGCCAAGTAGAGGGTACCTGGGTTGCTCAGTTGGTTAAGCAACTGCCTTTGGCTCAAGTCATGATCCCATCCCGGGATCGACTCCCACATTGGGCTCCCTGCTCATCAGGGAGTCTGCTTCTCCCTCTGACCTCTTCACTCTAATGCTCATGCTCTCTCTGTCATTATTTCTCTCTCTCTCAAATAAATAAATAAAGTCTTTAAAAAAAAATACAAGAGCCAAGTAGAATATTGTTTTGTCTTCAAAATTGTATTAAGATGTATATTCATTTAAAACTCCCAAGTCCAAGCACAATGGCTAGGAGATATTAGATGCTCAATAAATAGTTTTCAATGAATATTAAAATGAAGACTTGCATTTTGACCAGACTCTTAATTAAAGCACATTTGATGAGAACATTAGTTAAAGATGAAACAGCATCAGGCCACTAGCCAGATGAAATAATTTGGCATTGGTTTTCTTACAGTACAAGATAAAAAGAAGTGGGATACTGAAATCAAAGGTTGGTTTTTCCTCAGAGGACCCTGCTAATCATTGGAGGCCATGTTACTACTTGGTGATAACAAAGCATGTTTTATGGGAAAAGTACATTACAGACAAATACTATTAATCATCAAATTATAGATGGTGAAATGGAAGCAGTGTGACATTAGTGACTGTCAAAGTCCCATCAGGGGATCCACTCCTACACCTGGGCACTCAGCAGTCACAGTTTCTGCTTCTCCCCTGCTTCCAGGGCCACGCCAACAGGTTCTCCAGAGGAACCAGAGAGAAGCAATTACCAGTTAAAATTAGGTTGAGAGGAAACACTGCTTTCACAAAGCATGTATTTTAACTTCATAAACTTAATAGCCTGGGTCCAAAATGGAATTAACATCATTGCCACTCACTGGTAGAGGCTCCGAGCAGACCTTTGTATCAACCTTCATTCGAAACTAACTTAAAACACACACACACACACACACACACAAGTCCTTGAAGTGCTCTGCTCTGCTCTCACTGGCAATACCCTGCTCTCACTGGCAATACCCATGTCATGAGAAATAGTGCTATTTCTGCATAAATTAGGTAGTTTTCTCATTTAGTAGAATTCATTTTCTTCATTTACTCTCCTACGTGCACATCAAATTCAGGCTCCCCTCTAACTACGGCAAAGCTTCCTTCTCCCTCAGCTCCCTTGTAGAATTGAATTGGAAAGTCAGGTACAATTCAACAAATATTTACTCCTGAGACCCGGAAGGGACCAGGGATTAAGAGCTAAAGGATGTGGCTGCCTCTGAAGGGCTCTTGTATTTGGGTCGTCAGCCATACATACAAAGTGAAATGTTGTAGAAAGAGGAAGGGAGGGCATCTATCACAGCCTGGAACAGGGGAGGGACAGCATGGAAAGGTAAGGAGGTTCGGAGAGAGAAAGAAACCAGGGCTACATTTTAAGTATCTCTAATAGAGCAGTAGAAATTAGCCAAGAGACTTCCAACTTCAAGATCCCAGAGAGGCGAGACCGACAGTTCTCTGGCTGTAGCAGTATGTGAGTGTACGCCCCTCGTGTACACAAATTCCTTCCTCACCTCCAATTCTCTCTCCAACTCCCTCCACGGTGACTACTCCAGTTGAGGTTACCAACGCTTCTATAGTACTACGTCCAATGCTTGCTCTAAGCATGCATCTTCCTCCATCTTTTGGTAGCATCTGACACAATGAGGCATGCCCTCTTTTTTTTTTTTTTTTGTTAGATTTTATTTATTTACTTGACAGAGAGAAAGAGAGCAGGAGTGCACATGCGGGGGGAGCAGAAGAAGCAGAAACAGCACCCCCCTTACAGTGAGTAGGGGAGCCCAATGTGAGGTTCGATCCCAGGACCCTGGAATCATGACCTGAGCTAAAGGTAGTCCCTTAGACAGAGCCACCCAGGCGCCCCTCCCTCACTCTTCAAACGGTTCTTCACTTGGTTTCCAGAGCCCTGACAATTCCTGCCTATAGGCTCCTCTTCCTAGGTCCCTGACTCAACACTGGGTGGTCCTTGGTTTGGTCTTTGACCCTATTCCTCTCTCCAGCTCTTCCCTCATTAATATCAAGAGGTCCATGGTATTAAGTATGATCCCTGAAGGCGACAGCTCTCAAATATGTATCATCAGCTCTGACTTTTCCCTGAGCTGAATGCCCTCTCAACACTTGGATAGCTAATCAGTACCTCAAATTTAACATGTCCAAAATGGAACTCTGGATTTCTTTCTTCAAGTGTACTCCACCCAGTCTCCTCCATCTTTATAAAGGCCATGACAACCCTCTAGGAGTGCAGGTCAAAATCTTGGCATCACCCAACTCTTCCCCCAACCAACAAGTCATTCTGGCTCCACCTTCAAAATATATCCCACACCTATTCCTCACCACCTCAATCAACCTGATCCTGGATACCGCTGCCTGGACTATGGCAGTAACCACTTGACGCATGACCTTCTTTTCATTCAAGAGCAACTAGAATAATCTAAATAATTCTCTCCTGCCCACAAACCTCCAAAGCTTTCCATTAACCTGGAAATATAATCATCTTTATCATGGCCACCAAAGTCCTTTGCGATCTGGATCTTGGCTGCCTTTTCAACATCAGTTCCTAACACTCTGCCCCTTGACCTCTGAGCTCCAGCCACACTAATTTTCTTCCCATTCCTCCCTCTTACCTCCATGCTTTTGTACTTGCTAAGTCATCTCCTTGGAAGTCTCTTCTCACCCTCATTTCATGCAGGCCTACGGCTCATGTGACTTCCCTGATCACCTTCTCTAAAATAAAACACCCTCTTCCTTATGCCTCTTAAGTTCTACCCCATCTTACTTGAGTTGTCTTCATAGTACATGATATTGTACTATGTAACCATTTATTGCTATGTTGTCTATTTCTCCCACTGAAATGCAAGCTCCATGATGGCAGAGTCTGTCTTGTCATCACCACACCACTGGCCCCTATCATGGTGGCTGGCCGCCACCAGGCACTTGAGGAATACATTTTGAATATTTTAAAAGAGAAAGAAGTTACTATCTATACAGTCCTGCTCAAAAAACAGGAGGAAGATAAGCTTAGGGGCTTCTGGGTGGCTCAGTGGGTTAAAGCCTCTGCTTTCAGCTTAGGTCATGATCTCAGGGTCCTGGGATGGAGACCTGCATGGGGCTCCCTGCTCAGCAGGAAGCCTGCTTCCCCCTCTCTCTCTGCCTGCCTTTCTGCCTACTTGTGATCTCTGTCAAATAAATAAATAAAAATCTATTAAAAACAAACAAACAAACAAACAAAAACCGGGAGGAAAACCCAACAAAGAGTCCCGAGATGTGAGAGCAGAGGAGCCAAAGCAGTGAACCAGGACCCAAACAAGAAGCAACCAGGGAGGGCAGCGAGAAGCAAGACAGTCGCAGAAAAGGAAATGACAAGAGTCACTCAAGGTAAGAAACAATGTTAAATCTCAAAAACAGTCAGCGAAATCGGGTAGAAATACTCAGGAAATAATAACAAGGATGAGGAAATCAGGAAGAAAAAAATTAACAAAGTTTAATATGATTAAGGGCTGTAAAGAGAAGGGGGAAATGTCCTGTTATATGCTGCTGGGAGGAGCATAGTTGGGGCAGCTACATTGCAGGGCAATTTCACAGTATCTATTAATTCCCCCAATTCACACATCCTATGGCCCAACATTTCCATTTATATTCTAGAGAAACATTCACACAGCTGGACAATGAGGCATAGAGAAGAATGCTTACTGAAGCCTGGTTTATAATATTAAAAGAATTAGAAACAATGTGCATATCCTTGTAGAGAAATGGATAAAAACCCCACTATCTATTCATACAATAATACACACTATTCAACCAGCATGAGATAAATCTGAATATAATAGTACGTAGTCCTCTCAGAGACACATTAAGTGAAACAGGCAAAATGCAGAATTATTCAATATATCATTTCTATTAAAAATAGGGGCATCCAGGTGCCTGGGTGGCTCAGTGGGTTAAAGCCTCTGCCTTCAGCTCAGGTCATGATCTCAGGGTCCTGGGATCGAGTCCCGCATCGGGCTCTCTGCTGGGCAGGGAGCCTGCTCCCTCCTCTCTGTCTGCCTCTCTGCCTACTTGTGATCTCTCTGTCAAATAAATAAATAAAATCTTAAAAAAAAAAATAGGGGCATCCAGGGGCGCCTGGGTGGCTCAGTTGGTTAAGTGTCTGCCTTTGGCTCAGGTCATGATCCCAGGGTCCTGGGATTGGACACCTGGGAGCCTGCTGGGTAAGGGGCCTGCCTCTCTCTCTCCCTCTGTACCTTCCCCCTGCTTGTGCTTTCTCTCTCTCTCCCACTCTCTTAATAATTAAAAAAAAACAATTTTTTTTAAAAGAGCACACAGAGGGGCACCTGGGTGGCTCAGTGGGTTAAAGCCTCTGCCTTCAGCTTGGATCATGATTCCAGGGTCCTGGGATGGAGGCCCACATCGGGCTCTCTGCTCAGCGGGGAGCCTGCTTCCTCCTCTCTCTATGCCTGCCTCTCAGCCTACCTGGGATCTCTGTCAAATAAATAAATAAAATCTTAAAAAAAAAAAAAAAAGAGCACACAGAGTTACTACTACATACTGCACAAGGAGATAATATGCATGTGTATGCCCGAGGGCGCAGAAGCAAGTCCACTGTCAAAGGGGACCTTATCTTTATAGGTTACACTTCAATATTTCACAGGTAATTCATGCGAAGATGTATTTTAAAGTATAAGGAAATTAACGGAGAGAATTGGGCAAGAGGGTTGTGTTCAGAAAAGAGCTAACAGCAAGAAAGCATGAAAGAGCTGTATCTGAAGAACAAATGGCCTGTATTGTTGGAGCACAAAGACTGAAGCAACAAGTGGCGGAAATGGAAACCAGAGAGGCTGCCTGGCGTGAACGGTGACCAGTCTTGTGGGCCAGGCTAAGTCTCACGGGCTTTGTCTAATGACTCTCCACACCATTCACCCATGTTTCTAATGTAATTCATAGCTTTGAGAACGACGGGAAACTTCTCAATAACCAGGACTGACCTTACACATCTTAAACGTATCTTAAATCATTACATTCTCTTACAGCCCTGTTAAACAGTCATTATCTATAAGCCCCTCTCCTAATTTATAGAAGTTGTCCGGTTAGTATCATCATATGAGTTTAAACGTTTTAAAAAAGCAGCACAGACGGACTTCCTCACCTGATACATTACCTATGCCCCACTTCTTTGAAACTCCAGGAAAACTCTTAAGTCAGAAAAAAGACAAGGATGCTCAATCATAAAGATGTTTGCAGCCTGACTATTTAACTGCCTTATGGTGAGAGCATTCAGCTCATCATTCGGCACATCACTCATTCACCAAACTGCTGTTGAGTTCAACTGCATTAGGTGCTAAGGCTACAAGGATAAGCACGTAAACCCCCCACTCGTGAAGCTCACAGATGAGACAATAAAGAGATACTAGATGAACTGCCCCGACAGAGAAATGTAAAATTGCAACACTAGTAAGTTCTAGAAAGGGGTGGTCCAAGGTGGGTTAAGCACATAATGGCGGAATAGGTCTTAAGAAAGTCAGAGAAGGCTTTGCTAGGGAAGGGGAGATGGAGATTTAAAGGAAGAAAAGAAAAAAGCAGGAGAAACAGTAATGGGTAAAGAAGTTAATTGTTTTTTAAAGATTTTTATTTATTTCTTTGTCAGAGAGAGAGAAACAGTGAGAGAAGGAACACAAGCAGGGGTAGTGAGAAAGAAACAGGTAGAGAGAGAAACAGACCCCCTGTTGAGCAGAGAGTCTATGCAGGGCTCAATCTCAGGACTCTGGGATCATGACCAGAGCTGAAGGTAGGAGCCTAACCAAGTGAGCCACCCAGGTGCCCCAAGAAGTTAATTCTTCCTGACAAATGAAACGGCATATGCAAAGGTCTTGCGGCTGGAAAGGCAGAATGCAGCCATTTCAGTGGACCTTTGAGAACATGGTTGTTGAGAAGACTGTTCCATGCTATTCCCTAATTTGTCAACCTGAAGTAGGATGGACTTTATATCACGTAACTAAACATTGCCATATACCCCACATAATGTGTTTTGTTTTTTGTTTTTTTTGTTTTTTTTTAGTAGAGAACAAGGTTCTAAATCCATTATTTGCTTGAGGAGAGACTCTTAAACCTGAGTCTGAATTGCATAATCAAGTACCACAAATAGTCAAATCAATAGCATCTTTAGAAGGAAAGGCTGGTATTCATAAAGTAAGAAAACTCATACTTCAGCTAAGGAAAAAAGCAAAAACAGAGCACTTCCGTAGCTCTGCTTAGAGCAAACAAGCAATTGCTTGCTGAAATTTTTACCTTATAGGATCTTTAAGCATCTAAAGAAACTTCCTTCTACAAGAAGAAAAGTTTGTTCCTGAGTCTCCAACAAAAACTTGTCAATGTCCTCAGCAATGACTTCACAGATTATTTTTAATTATAACCTACATTAAGAAATCTATTTCGCCACAGATATACAGACACACAGACAAAAGTTTCAGGTTTTAAATAAACTATAAAAAGATTTATTTTTAAAAAATTTAAAAGCGTCCTTCAGATCAAGTAGAATATTCTGATATTCTGAAGACTGGATATTATATAATATTAAATAATTGTTAATTTTTATTAGGATTAATGACAATTACATTGTGATAATGTAAGAAGAGGTCTGCAATTTTTTTTTTAAAATACATCCTAAAATATATGGGAGTGAAATGAAATAATGCCCTGGGATTTACTTTAAAATATATCGGAAAAAAAAAAAAGATGATATGGCACAAATCTTAATAATTGTTGGATCTGGGTGATGGGTATACGTGGGTTTATTCTACTATATTTTTTGCATATGTTTGAAATTGTTCATAATAAAAACATTAGGTTCAAATGAAATGAACCCACCCCACTCCTTCCCCTACTGTGCACAATGAAAGTTTGATACTTTCCGTTCATTTCTAAATTAAAGCATAGACAGGGGGAAATGCTAGTAATAACCCCTCAACTGATTTCATGATATACTAAAAGGTGTGGGAGGCGTGGCCTGAGACTGTCGGCCACCTTGGTATTTGCTCTGCGCATACGAGTCATTCTCACACAGAAGACACTTTTTGGTCACTTGAATGCACATTAAAAACAAAAAGCCTAATTCTCCTCAACGTTTCCCACTTCTAAACATGTAACGCGTCTTGACATTTCGCTAGTTGTCTATCCAAGTTCAACGTAAATAGCCGCTGCTGCTTCGGGAGCGCCGGATGACGTCTGTCACAGTACAAGGATGTGTGTCTCTCTGGTGACATCTAAATGTTGATCTTGTAAATTCTACAGCAACACATAATGTAGTACAAAGATATGCCAAGTAGCATCAAAAACATTTTTTTTTTCAAAATCTGGGTTTAATATAAATGTCAAATCAAATGGAGAGGAAAACAAATTACAAAAGTATTTCAAATGACTTCAGCTCATTAATTTTCTCCATTGGTGATATTTTGAACTTCGGACACGGAGGTTATTCGGTGCTTTCCATTGTGAATTATAGTTGCTAATTTACGAAACAAATGAATTGTATAAGCTCATTAAAAAAAAAAAAAAGACATTCTACTTCTGTACTAAGTGGGAATTTCCAACATTAAGTATGTCTATCTATACCCAGTGTTTTCATTGTGCTAACGGATGGATAAAAAAAAAAAAAAAAACCTATGATCCAAAAGATATATATATATCACACACCTTCCTTTGCTAACCCGAGGAAGTTATCCGTTGCTTCTACAGTGCCTCTCTGGCTCTGTAAAGCTCTTTCCTACCTTCTTTCCCAAATCTCGGTGTAGTGGGTATTGTTGGCAGGCTTTCTAGCATCCTATCACTGCTTCCTATACCCCCACATTTTCATTTTTTTTTAAGTTTTATTTATTTATTTGACAGAGAGAGAGGTCACAAGTAGGCAGAGAGGCAGGCAGAGAGCCTGATGCAGGGCTCAATCCCAGGACCTTGAGACCATGACCTGAGCCAAAGGCAGAGGCTCAACCCACTGAGCCACCCACGTGCCCCTTTATTTTCATTTTTAAAAAATATTTATTTGAGAGACAGAAAGGGACGGTGGGGAGACAGAGAGAGAGAGAGCGAGAGAGTGAGTGCAGGGGGAGGGGCAGAGGGAGAAGGAGACAAGCCGACTTCCCCCTTAGCAGGGAGCCTGACCTGGACTCAATCCCAGGACCCTGAGAGCATGACCTGAACCAAAACTAACAGTCAGACCCTTAACGGACTAAGCCAGCCAGGTGCCCCGACCCCCTTTCCTCCTTTTTGACTGCAACTTAGTTTTTTTTTTTTTTTAAGATTTTATTTATTTATTTGACACACAGAGATCACAAGCAGGCTGAGAGGGAAGCAGAGAGGGAGGGGGAAGCAGGTTCCCTGCTGAGCAGAAAAGCCAATGCAGGCTCCATCCCTGGACCCTAGGATCATGACCTGAGCTGAAGGAAGAGGCTTCAACCCACTGAGCCACCCAGGCACCCCCGCAACTTAGTTTTATTCAGAGATCTCATCTCTCCAAGGTGACACACTTCAAGGAATGTGTCCCATCCCAACTGGTAGTTTCAGGGGATACACTCCAATTTATCTAAGCCAGTTATGCTAATCCTTGCCTTCTTCTTGCCATTGACTGGGTTAGGAATGAACTCTGTGATAAAATTCTGACCAATGAGACAGGACAGCAAGTCAGCCAGGAGGGTTTCTGGGAAATATTCTCCTGCTCCTAAGAAGCAGAAGATGGTTTATTTGGACATCATCTGGCCTTCCTGTGGGGCTGGGACTCCTGCAGCATCTTTCCGTCAGCCTCCAAGGAGACTTCACACAGGGGAGGGCCAATCTAAGAGAATCACACAGCCACAGACCAGAGGCTCCTACTCCTGACTTTCTTACAGTATGAAATGATCGATTCCTTGTCAGTTAAGCCGCCGGCATGTAACTTGCAGGTAAGAGCTCTAAATGATATATTAGCTTTTTAAAATTCCAGAAAAAAACATCGGATCCGTCCTTGGTTAAGCAGACTGTGAACTTCAACTAATAGTGGACCTGCGGGACTCCCAAACAACTGGTCTCTTCACCTCAAAAAACAACAACAACAAAAGTGAGTATACGAGTAGGTACGGTACCAAGAAAAAACCCCAACAGCACAACTCTCTAAGTCTAGGGGTATTCTAGCAAATGGGGTGAAGTCAAATAGAGCAAAAGAAGTAGATAAGAAAACTGCTGCCTCGGTTAACCCTATTAGAACTAGGGAAAAAAGAACTCTCACACTTCTGACTTTCACACATCATTATTCCTAATACGTTTGGAGGCACGACTCTAAGGTGTCAGCTGCTAGAGAAGGATCTTAGAATTCTGGCTAATTACAGACAAACTGCACACTTAAAAAGATGTCCAAACGGCTAAAGTTCTGAGCAGACACAAGATGGGCTGACCTATTTCATTACGTTGTACTGAAGCAGAGGGTATAGAAGCAGGTGATGGCTGAGGTCAAGTTTCAGCAGAAGGAGAGATGCTGATCTCATCTTGCTGAAGGAGGGATGGAGGTAAAGGAAGATTGACTGAATATTGACAACAGATCCTTTTGTGGGGAGAGCGAGGCTAGGCCACCCTCATTCTGCAATTGAGGAGAGATTACTGGGCAAGGGAATGATCACTCCTTTACATTTTTAATTTTTAGAGAGGCATGCCTGGTACAAGAAAAGGTAGGTCGCGCTTGGTTTCCACTAAACTGTAGGAGGGTAACATGAAGATAGTGGTTTTAACTCTAAAAAGAAATAAAAAGAAAAAACTTGGGCTCCTTGAAAGAAAGGAACTATGTAATCTTAAAATAAGAATAATTATGTATTTTATGTAAAAGAGTTATATGCTTGGCTTATGGTATTTAAAGCAAAATGATCGCAGCATATGTTTGTTTTATATTATTTGAAAAGTGGCATTTGAATTTAGAACATTGCCTAGCACGTAGTAGGCACACAGAACCCGGCTGAAGTACCATTCGTTGACTAATTACTAGAAAAGAGTTTGAAAGGACGAAAGCATATTGTTTATTCGTCTGAATAGAAGGGGAAAACCTTTTTTTAAGTTTTAAAACTTTTAAATAAGCTTAACGTCTTTTTTGTATGATATACCTTTAGAATAAACGATTCCTATTATTAGCTTTGGGTTTTTTTTTAAGCTGACAATTTTTTAAACTAGCAAATATATTTTTAAACAGTTTCTAAAACTAAATGAAGCTTGATAATTAGGTGTAAATTGAGATGTGAGTGGCAATTCTATTTAAACTCTTTCAAATCCATTCTATACTTGTTAGTATTCTTAATATAACATTTGAATTTTAGAAGAATTTGAATGGAGATAATATATAGTCATATCTGCTTGCTCTGGAGGCTTCCATGGATTTATTTCAAACAGGTTTTTGATTTATTTTTCTAAAATTCCATAAGTCTAGTCTAGTACCTTAACAGGATTTTCACTGATAGGGGCAGGACATTATGAACCGCATCTCAAACATGTACAAAGTACATTTAATTTTAATGTGACCCACACATGTACTATTTCTTAGAAGCTTATCAAATCTAAGCCTTTGAAAATGCATACACTGTAACAGATTTTTCAAAAACATGATGGAAAATATATACCACCCAGCTAAACACTCTCTTGATTTAGAATCGAGGCCTATATGTTTCTATTTCCATAGTGACTATTGCTGTGGAATCGACATGTTTTAATTTAGATTTGAGATTATAAACATCATTTGGAGACAGAATTTATTTTCTCTCCTACAACTTCTGAAAATTGATCAGTCTAAGTGCGACAGAACAGAAGCAAATTCTGGAGCAGGATTTAGAAATTATCTGGCTTAAGAGGCATTGTATCTAACAAAAGGTGAGTATTGACAGAAATTCATGGCTTTTTAATCCTTAAATTTTTTTCTTTTAGCTTTGTATTTTATACAATAAGCTAAAGAAGGGATTTCTTAATCAGGTCTCCTTCTAAGCCTGTATTTGTTTAAAAAACAAAACAAAAAACAAAAACACAGGGTGACTAGGGGAGTACAGATTCTGCAAAGATTTGGGTCTAAATTTCCTGAAAAGTTGAAATGAGACATTTTTGTCTTTACCAATTATCTAGGAAGAGTAACTCCAGTGTGGTTCACATTTGGGTCAAATGAAAATTAGCAAACCGAATTGCTCATGGAAGGGAAAGGGAAGAGCAAATTATATTCATTCATTAGTTTTTTCAATGAACTTTTTTGGAACCCCTACTATCCATGTGCCGAGGAAGCTTGTGGGCAGGAGGAGGAGACCAGCAAGTGAGGCAGAGACTGGGTACCTGCTGTTGCAGAGAGCTAGTAGGTGCTGGCAGAGCAGAAACAAAGCCCTGGGGCAAGGGGCACAGGGGGGAGCCTGGGGGGGCATGGTGGGGGGGCACAAAGTGCCCTGCAATCTCTGCAAAACAAAAAGCTTTAATAAACCCAAAGGAGGGGCACCTGGGAGGCTCAGTGGGTTAAAGCCTCTGCTTTCGGCTCAGGTCATGGTCCCAGGGTCCTGGGATGGAGCTCTGCATCAGGCTCCCTGCTCAGCGGGAGGCCTGCTTCCCTCTTTCTGCCTGCCTCTCTGCCTACTTGTGATCTCTGTCTGTCAAATAAATAAAATCTTAAAAAAAAAAACAAAAACAAAAAAAAAAACCCTCAAAGGAGAGGCTGCTTCTTAAAACAAAAACAAAAACTCAGACCACTCTGTCTAATATGGTGGAATCACACAGCCCAGCTGGCAAGAAGCAGGCACCATCCCACACCTTGGACCTGCCATTCTTAAGAAGCCACACTAATTAAGGTAACGCTTATACAGCAACATTCAGATTTGGATGAATAGGGTTGAAAAATGCATCATAAATCCATTATCTTCAGCTCCTTCTGATTGCTTTTTTGTTTCCACTCTTAAGAGTAGAGAGAAACCTAGAGGTCTAGATACACACCCCAAGGACTACTAGAACTGCCCCACCCTTAAAGCCAGCTCCTTAGAGAGGGTCCACCATGAAAAGAAATGGGAGTCTGCAGAGGGTAAGCTGTGAGAAACATCAGCAATGACAGGGGACAAAAGATGGCAAGACAGCCATTCATTAATCATTTTATTAAAAGTTTCATTAATAATTAGGCAGATTCACCAAGGACAGCAGAAAGCAAAAAGCTAAGGCTTTGCAGTGTTACTACAGTACTATTTCTCTTGAAAGTCTTGCAAGTGCTCTTCTGGTACACTGTAGAAGGGACCATATTTAGCATCTAAGCGACAGTCATTCATTCTTTGAAGGGAGACTCAATGAAGGTTGTTGTTCCTCCAAGGGCAGTGAACAATAGGGCAGATCAAACTAGGCAAGACAGCCATTCATTTCACATTTACTGAGCACCTACTATGTGTTGGGGTCTAGTCTGAGATCCAGGGATGCAGCAGTGAAAGAAAATATATAAAGATCCCATCCTAATGGGAGTTTACATTATAGTGGGGGGGAGGGGCAGGGGAGATAGACAATAAATACAGCATAGAAGGGGCAGAAGGAATGTGCGACTGTAAGTGTGTCTGTGGGCATCTAAGGGAAAGTTTCACATTCCAAAGAGATTGGCAGAGGAAGGTCTCCTTCAGAAAGCAAGATCTGAGCAAAGACCTGAAAGGAGAGAAGGACAATCCATAGCGAAGAGGGTTCCAGAGGAAGGCACAGCCAAGGCAAGGGTCCTGAGGCAGAAGCTTGCTTGGCATGTATGAGAAACAATGAGGAGGTGTGCAGTAAGTGAGGGGAAGAAGGCAGAGGAGCCCAGAGACATCAACTCAAGGGGATATGGGGAGGAGGTTTGTAGGTCACCGTAAGGCTTTTTTTACTCTGAGTGGTAAGTGGCAAACCCTTAGAGAACTTGGAGCAGGAAAGTGACATGATCCAGTGTTTTTCAGCAAATACTCCACTGAGCACCTACTGTGAGCTAAGCACAGTGTTAGGCCATCTACTTGGGTGCTGGGCATATACTGATGCACAGGACAGACAGAGTCTCCACCCTCATGAAGCTTATATCGGAGTTATAAAGAAAGAAAAGCACGTCAACTGCCTCGCAGAAATCGCAGCCAGTTGGATAATGCTGAAAACCACATCAAGGACCTTACATACTGATAGATAGGTGAGGGGAGGGCACTGTGAGGCCTCTTTTGGGTATGGGCATCAAGAAAGACTTCTTGGAGGTGGCAATATTGGAGGAGAGTCTTAGGGGAGGCAGAGGAGATAGCTAAATAGAACCGTGGAGGAAAGAAAAGAGGGAACCACATATTCAAGGGTCCAAGAAATGAAAACGTTGTGACCCACTGCAAGGACAGAAAGAAACTAGCAAGCCTCCAAAGCACGAAGAGAGTTACTCAAGAACAAGTATAGGCATAGGCTGGAACCAGACCAGGCTGGATGGGGAAGTCCAGGCAAAGTGGTCTGAATTAGAACCTGGTGACCTGAGGTAGAAAATAGGCATCATTAGACAGCTATAGATAAAAAGCTGTGAGAGTTTAAGAAAGACAACTCACATGGGGCATTTGGAAGAAGGAAGTAGTGTTGAGCCAAACCTTCAGGATATACAGAATTTAGCCCCTTCCAGGCAGGGAGGAGAGCTCCTTGGAAGGGGCAAAGCTGGAGGTGGCTTCTAATGCTTACCCAACCAGTAAGAGTGGGGCCAAACTGGAGCCTTCCAGACCCTCCTTTCCCCCAAGTGATGGGACATGTGCCTTGCAGGTTAGAAAGAAATATAAATAATGCTGATAAAATTCCCTGTACACAGAAGATGCCAAATAAATGCAAGTTCTCATGGTAGAATATAAATGCTGTTGGATTTCTTCTCCCCACTCCAAGTGAGAGCGTACAAGCAGAGACAACCACAATCCAAATGCTGTACATCGTTCTCCACACGATGTTTTCAAGGAGGAGGTCTGTAACTTCATCACCCCAAGACATGATTGGTGCCTACAACATGCTAGGCATAGAGCCAGCCCTGGACACATAGCAACACGACAACATGACTGTGGTCCTTCCAGTGTACTTGGGAGCCAACGAGAAAGGAATAAGTAAATATAGGATTTGCGCAACTCCTAGGAAGGGAGGAAATAGGCACTGCGTGAGCAGAGAAGAACATCTAAGTTAATAAGGGGAATAAGGGAAGGGCGCCTGGGTGGCTCAGTGGGTTAAAGCCTCTGCCTTTGGCTCAGGTCATGATCCCAGGATCCTGGGATCGAGCCCCGCATTGGGCTCTCTGCTCAGCAGTGAGCCTGCTTTCCCCCTCTCTCTGCCTGCCTCTCTGCCTACTTGTGATCTCTGCCTGTCAAATAAATAAAATATTTTTTTTTTTTAAAAAATGAGGGGATAAGGGGAGAAATAGGTTCTTTCCCAGGGTAAGGCTCATTTGTAGGCCAAACCTGCCCCTACCATTAGTACCCTGTCAATGTCATTGAACCCTGTC
This sequence comes from Lontra canadensis, assembly GCF_010015895.1. Classification (NCBI taxonomy): domain Eukaryota; kingdom Metazoa; phylum Chordata; class Mammalia; order Carnivora; family Mustelidae; genus Lontra; species Lontra canadensis. The sequence continues at coordinate 138,672 of NW_022631326.1, forward strand.
CTTTCCAAGAAAGACCTTTCTGAAATAAGCTATATACTAGGAGGATGAGAAGGAACCGGCCACAAGAAGAGAGAGGTAGAGGAGGGTTAAAGAGGCCACTCCATGAGCTGACTACAGGGAACAGCATGTGCAGAACACCAGAAGTGGGGAAGCTCAAACGGAAACGAGCCACTATTTAAAAAAAAAAAAAAAAAAAAAATCTCATGGGGAAATGAAAACCTCCCAAATCCCTCCTCTCTAACAGGACTTTGGCATTTATTTTCCCAGAGGGTGGAATGTATAACACTGCCTTGCAAGGCTCTTGACTTCCCACGATCTCCCAGAAGTGATGTGATGAGTACTTTAAGCTTAGAGGAACCACTTGTGTGTCCTACAAAGCAGCCCTCGGGGGAGGCAATTGCAAACATCAGTACATTCTTTTTCCAACACAATATTCCTTTGCAGCAGATAGTCAATGGTCGTATGTCAATTTTATAGACCTGAGAAAAAAACCACAGAGATCCTGTGCGCCGTCTTCAAATTAATCTTAGTTCTACAGTCAAATCCCACATTTACTCTGGCTCGCTCTACACATCCAACTGTGCTCTGCCCTCCTCCCCAGAGAAAACGTGCAAGTTTTACGATCGATGTCTAACATAGGAGAAATTTATAGGAGAGAAAAAGTCTGGCCGAGAGGACACTTTTACTAGAAGCCATGCATTTTCATGAACCAGCCACACTAGTCAGAGGGCTTTGGCTCCCTGCATTTCTTTTTCCATGAACTCTGTGCCATGATTGAAGTTGGCTGGCGCCTTCCAGTCACAACCCAAGCGATTCTAACCTCTAACGACTTGATCAGTATGTGGGTTTGTGAGGGCAGACTTCACAAGATTCAAGACTGAAGGGGTGATTGAAAAGGAAAGTCTCTGAGAAAATCTGGTCAAGGAAGCTGTTCTATTTGTTTTCTGGTGCTCCTTGAAGATGGCAGCGGCATAAAACCCACTGTCGTTCCCTTTTTGCCTCAGCTTCCAGAAGACTCAGCGTCTGTCCAAGCCAGTCTGCTCTCTAACCCTTACAGGTCCCACATTTTTCTATTTGTTACCTTGATTTTCCATTTATATTGACCACCTTATTCAATACATGGGGATTGGGATAAAATTATGTTAATTCATTTTTGGAAAAAGACAAATAATAATGCTTCTTGCCCCAGATGTGCGCTACGTTTTAGGAGTTGTGTTCTTTTAGGCTCAGAGCCCCGAAATGAAAGCCAGCCTTCCTCCCAGCTCACTACTTGACCTCAGCCCACCTTCTTCCTAAAGTCTATGTTGAGACATCCTTTTTTTCTGTGTACTACACTCAACAAATTGTTCCTACATTATGGGAATGCTGGAAAAAAAGAACCAGATCATATCCTGAGTGTTCTTCCTTCCTTTTCAGGGGAGGGGGGTAGGTGGTGGTGGTGTTTTTTATTTCCCCAGCTTTACTGAGATATAATTGACATGCAACTTTGCATACAAGGTGTGGGTTTGCTACACTTCCATTTTGCTATAGGATTACCACCACAGCCTTAGCTAACACCCCCATCCAGTCACATTTAAGAACCACTGTGTGTGTGTGTGTTTCTGTGTGTGTGTGTGTGTGTGTGTGTGTGTGTGTGTGTGGTGGGAAGGGTTGAGAACATTTAAAAATCGATTTTCTTAGCAACTTTCAAGTATAACATACACTATTATTAACTACATTCACAATGCTGTGTATTAGATTCCCAGAGCTTATTTATCTTCTAAGTGGAAGCTTATACCTTTTGACAATCATCTCCCCTTCCCCTCCACTCTCCCCACACCTACCCTAAGAGGTCTTTCTATGCAAAATAACCGTCCATCTCACCTCTGTTGTGCTGTATTTTTTAACTTCTTTCTTCCTTGAATTGCTTGAAGCAACCTCAGCTCCACCTCACCCTGAACACTCTGCTTTTATTCTGAATATGAAATATGGGGTGTAGGTAGGGTTGTAGGGTTTTCTTCCTCCAGAAGTGTTTCATGTAGTAAAGTAAGCCCTATCCACTTGGAAGATTCCTGAAACTCAAGGATGAAATTCAAGCAGACAATAAAAATGCTGGACAAGATCTCATCTTTCACTTCAGATGTTCTGTTTCTAAGGGCTAGAAGAAGAAGGTGAATCATGGGTGGGGAGATTACTAGTCATCGTCTTTGGTTGTAAGCCACAGAAAACAACTGTAGCCAATTTATGCGGAAAATTAATCCACTGGAATGTTATGTGGGACCTAATAAAACAAAGAGTTGTAATGCCAGGTTTGGAAGGGCAGGGATAAGGGCAACTCAAGATGCGTATAAGGAGTAGGCTGATCCACAGTCTCCTTGGAATGGAGGTCCATCAGTGACCTGTAATCTTATCCCTCTGTTCAAGGGTCAGATTCTAAAGACATCATCTTTGTGACCTGCTTTCTGCCCCATGTCTGTCCCTTGTCCAGTGGGTGTGACATGGGAAGCCTTCTTCACAGTTACAACAGTCTGTGCTTAGTGGACGAGGGCAGCTCCCTCCAAGCAAAACCAGAATGCTGATAACCAAAAGAAGGGAAAGGGGAGGCCGGTCAGGCGGAAACAAACAAATGAACCATCTTTATGCTTATGAGCTGTTCAGTAGTGGCAGTGATTGGCACCAAGGCATCCTCTAAACCTCATCATCCCATGAGCTGCCTCACACTTCACTCGAGCGTTCCCCTCTCCTGACACTACAGCTAGGTCTCTGACTCCTGTGACTTCAGGAAGTGTGAGAGAAAGAGTGGTATCCTGGAAAGCTCTCACCCAAAAGTCTGTTAAGAGTCTCAAGTTCCTAAGACAAGAAACTACCTCCTTGTGGAAAAATATGGCCTACCCAATATAACTGTTAAACAGTCACATTTAAGTCAAGGATGTGTTGCTTCGGTGATTCCATCTGGAGACTTGGCTGGGAAACACAGGCTTTAAAAACATGGCAGCAGTATCTCTTTCTATAAATTTTTTTACTTTGATCAATTACCATGCCATTCAGTAGGAAAAATTGTATGTGGGTCAATGGCCTATAGCGCGCACTGCCCAGGGATGCTTTTTGTTTTCTGCAGCATACCCTGGAAAACCCTTTTTTGGAGTCCCAAGCAAATTTGAGCTGGACCAACCAATGTACCTGTGAGAAAGAGGTTTTTTTTTTTTTTTGGTACAAATGAATTAATTCTAGGGTCTACCTTGAGTTTTGTGGATGCTTCTCGTAGCTGCTGGGTACAAGAGGTGTGCCCACATGGCTGCTGGTGCCAACCACCTATGTCAAGCTGATTTCTCCCACGTTAAGGACTTTCATGGCCCATTCTTAGTTCCTTCCTGGTGTTTACATAATCTGAAATTATTTCCTGACTCTTGGCTTATCCGTCATCGGTCTTCGACCACTGGATGAAGATCTACTGGGGTGAACTCTGTCTTGTTTACAGGTCTTTCCCCAGCACAATGCCTGGCACACAGCCTTCAATAAATATTTGTTTTACAACTGAATCAGTATGCAATGGAGTGCAAGTGTCTGCCTAGACTGAGCAGGAGAACTTTCTAACCCGTGGGGAGGAGAAAGAAATGATAACCACCTTTTAATTTGTACACCTACTAAGTGCCAAGCTTTGTGTGCACAGCGGTGAACAAAGCAGACAGTCCTTGCCTTTTTAGCACACGTGGCACTTTACTGTTAAAGAATACTGCAGTCCTTGGGCGCCTGGTTGGCTCAGTGGGTTAAGGCCTCTGCCTTCAGCTCAGGTCATGATCCCATGATCCCAGGATCCTGGGTTCGAGCCCCACATCGGGCTCTCTGCTCAGCAGGGAACTGGCTTCCTCCTCTCTCTCTCTGCCTGCCTCTCTGCCTACTTGTGATCTCTGTCAAATAAATAAATAAAATCTTTAAAAAAAAAAAAAAAAAAAGAATACTGCAGTCCTGGATGAGCACCGGGTGATGTATGGCACTGCTCACTCTACTGTACACCTGAAACTAATACAACACCGTATGTTAACTCTACTGGAATTAAAATAAAGATACTGCCATCCTACTTGCTTTTCAGACCAAGGATCTCAAAATTATTTCAACGATGATTCTCATAGTAGTAATTAGTAGTACGAGTAAATAGCCATAATTGATCGAACAGTTACAAAATGCCTGGCACTTTACACATATTATCTCATTTAAATCCTTCTAACAACCAAGTTAACGTTAAAGATGAGGCAGCTCAGTCTCCCAGTGTTAAGCGGAAACGCCCACAGTCACACACAGCTGGTGAGCGTGGCGGCTGATCTAGGTGACTCCAAAGCCTCCAATACAGCATGTACCTAACCGGCTTCACTCAGAAACAGAAAGGCTTCAGCAGCAGTACTGGGGTAGAAATCCCTGCCCCACGAGAGCTCTAGCTCCAGCAGACCTCTCCACTGAACCACGCAGCAATTCCGAATGCCAACCAGTCACTCCCTCTTAAGGTGCCTCGGCTTCCCGCGATAACTGCAGCCATTCCCGACTGCCTGCAACAGAATCAGGTGTTTGGCCCCAAGGCATTGCCTCCTAACAGTCCGCTTTGCAGAGAAGAAAGCTGAGGCCTGGAGAGGGCCAGCCTCCAGCCCAGAGTCCCACAGCTGCTCAGAACCAAAACTGGGTTTCAGAGTCACACCCGGCGACATTAAGCCACACCGTATCTCCAAACCCCATACCAAACACCACCTACTTGCGTCAAGCCGCGGTTCTTTAACTTCTGGGCTTTCGCTTAGGCAGCCTGAGAGAGCTCTTCCTCCGTTCCTTCATCGCGAGCACCTCCTGGTCTTCGAAGACTCAAATCAGGCACCACTTCCCCTACAGTGGCATCTCAGACTTCCCTTTCTTCTGCCCGGTATCAGTCAGAAGTCTTAGGGAGAGAGTAGAGGCTCTGGAGTAGAGCAAAGAGCCACGAAGTCCAGGTGTGCATCGGGATTCGGTCACACCAGGGTCCCAAGAGGTCTTTAGGGCGGGCTCTTAATTCCTCTCCCTCCTCGCTGTACCACTGTCAGTACCCGACGGGCTCTGCTAACCTTGTAGCAAATAGGCCTACACCACACCTCCAAACTGGCGACCACCCTTCTAAGAAGCCCAGAGGAAAGGCTTCCGGTTTGGCAAAAGTCCTGAGTGGGACTTTTATTAGCCCTGTTTGGGTCAGGTGCCCAGTCCTGAGCCACTCACTGTGGCCAGGGAGATGCTGTGCTCTGATTGGCCGGGCCTAGGTCACATGCCCACCGTGGGGGGACGGACTAGCCCCCACCTTAACCATATGGACTGAGAATGGGGGAGGGGTGACGTCTCCAAAGGAAATGTTGGATGTTGTTCCCAGACGGGGAAATGATGATCAGCAGGCAAAAATAACAGATGTCCACTACACACCCAAACCCAGGCTGCATTGAATGCCCAATTTCATCTTCATAACCAAGTTTCGTAAGGGGATTTTTGTTGTCTGTGATTTTTCTCCTCTAATAAACCATAAACTCTGGGACAGTGTCTCTGCCCTTCTCTTCCTAGTAACTCCAGTGCCCAGCGCGTAGGCTTGGACACATCGAAGGTGTTCAGGTCACATTCGTGGAATGAATGATCAGATGTACTCATTAATTTATGAACAGCTGATGGTGTTATTTCTTCTATCAACGAGCATCGTGGTGAGGTGGGAAGAACCCAGAGGCTAAACAGTGTTTCTTAAAATGTAGTCCGGGAAACCCACTGCTTCAGGTTAAAATACAGAATCCTGGGCCCAGAGAAGATCTATTGACTCAGCATCTCAGTAAATGGGGTTCAGGTGCATTTTCAGCAAAAAATTGTTGTGGGGCGCCTGGGTGGCTCAGTGGGTTAGGGCCTCTGCCTTCGGCTGGGGTCGTGATCCTAGGGTCATGAGATCGAGTCCCACCTTGGGTTCTCTGGTCCTGGGGGAGTGTGCTTCCCCCTCTCTCTGCCTGCCTCTCTGCCTGCTTGTGATCTCTCTTTCTCTCTGTCAAATAAATGAATAAAATCTTAAAAAAAAAAAACACACACACACACAAAAAACACCTTGTTGTGATTCTTGTGCACCGTCCTGTTGCAACCTCTAACATCATAGAATCACCTCAGTGAGTCCCCAGGCCACCGTGGCCCACTGTGTAAACAAAGGGGAGTCATACCTTCTCAGCAACTTCCTTTACTCCTCTTTAAGATGGGACTAAGAAAACCTACCTGACACTATGTAATGAATCAACAAGGTAACATGGGTAAAGTTCCTGTGTAAGGTGCTGAATTCCAGTCTCACGACTTGGGTTTCTGTAATCAGAAACACTAACTTCTGGAATATTTACCACGTATGTGTCAGGTGCTGATCTAAGTTCTAGTTACACGTGTTAACTGATGTTAGCCTCACGTCTACCCTGGGAGGTAGGTTCTCGCTCTCTTTCTCTTGCTCTCTCTCCCTCTTTTTTGAGGTATAATTGACATCCGACGTTATATTTGTTTCGGATGTGATAGGTTCCCCTATTACTCCTATTTTGCAGATGAGTAAACAGAGACAGAGTCATTTTTCCTGATCAATGGCTGAGCTAGCTGGGATTTGAACTCAGCTGCTTCAATGCCAGACCCCGCTGACTCCCACTTTCTGCTTATAGATAATACATTATCATTCTCTGGGCATGCACCACCACCACCCACTTTCGGGGTTGGGGGGAGCAAAATGAGGACAATGAAACTCTTGGAGGAAACGGAGCTCCAAATATAGGCTTGAGATGAAAAACACTGAAGAGAGAAGACAAACAACGACAATGGTGTGTCAGGTCATGCCTTGGTGAAAAACTAATTATTTCAGTCTCTGCTTCATCTGCAACAGAAGTCTCCTTTCCTCCCATTGCCTGAAATGCACCTCTCTCGATTTTATAACACCTCTGTGCTTTGAAAGCCAGAAGTAGTCTTTAATCTTAGATGACTGTTTTTATTTTTATTTTGAATTGGTATACTTCTTCTTCCTCATTCTTTACTTCTAGACACCAATATATTTTTTCCATGAAGCATGAGCAAAGCCTGAAGTGCAAGCCAAGCCCTCAGAAATGTGATAGCTGTTACCAAGGATTTGAGAGTAAGAATACAAAACCTAGAATCAAGATTTAAATGCTGCACTCTAGTATCTGAGATGGCACTGGTCCCACGTCAAAGATGGAATAAATAAGGCATTAAAAAAAAAAAACCACCCACAAAATTTGTTCTGTGCTCCTTAGCTGGTGGACTGAACTGAAAACCCCGTCTCACTGCTAGATTCTGTTTACCTGGCTCTGGACACTGCGTGTAAAGGAACATCCGAACACTTGTGCTGTTAGGAAGCCTGGACGCCTCTGTTGAATTAAGATGTAATCTGTGTCTCATATAGACACATACCATTGACCTACTTTGTTCAAAAAAGGAAACATTAAAATGAAGTGGTTTCTTAAAGCCAGATGAACCACTATGAGAAACAGTTTTAAAACTTCCTAACCAGTGCCATAGAGCCCTGGGGCATCAGTGTCTTCCTCTCTTGACCACCTTTGCCCTCGGCAAAACTAGGACTGCCGTCACCTGGTGGGGAGGGTTTTGAATGGTCCGCAGAAGGGAGCGCAGAAGCACTGAATGTGAACGGGAGACATGTGATGCTCCTGGGGGGCCGATGACTGTAGAAGGGAGCGGAGTAGTTTGGTGAATGCCAGGGACTAATTACCAGATTACCAGAACTTTTAGGGGACCCTTTAAGGCCAGCCTGATACATTTTTCACTCACGAAAGAAACATCCAGGGGGCAGGGGGGTTGGGCAAGGAGAACTTCGGATCAGCATCTTCAAAGCCTGGGGCCGGTGGCTGGAGTTTGCTCTGCGATGGAGAGCCCACTTTTCAGCCTATTTCCTAGCTCTCAGCCCCGTTGAGTTCTGTGTCCGGTGTCCAACAAGGGGCCTGGCCGCAGCTCCCTTTTCTAGGGCTATGTACTTTCCACCAGTTTTGAGCAGCCCCATTTCAGATTGGCCTTTTTATGTTTGATATAAAGAATAGTTGTTGGCCAATTTCATCTTTTCATCGCTGTTCTCTAGGCCTGAATCCAAGCAGTTTGTCAGATGCTCATTAACTCCCCCTTTGGCTCTTTCTAGTGTGTCTCCTAAGCTCATTGTGCCAAGAACTAACGCTTTCTTTTACACGATTCTCTTTCTCTGCTCCATCAGGGAGACAAATTACTTTCCAAAAGGGATCGCCAGGGATGGTTTAATGAGAATTTCTTTGGGGCTAGGCATGGAACGCAATGTAGTTAACATTCGGTGGACTTAATTGGACTTTTCTTTTCTGCCTCTTTTTAAAAAAATCTGAAGCTATCCTGTTAATCTCTCATTTGTAATCAATTGTGTTGACTAAACAAAAGTCTAGGTCGTCTTTTCTTCCTGTCCCAGACAATCCTTTGTTGCCTCTAAATGCCTCATTCTTGAGTGATCCTGGTCGTAGATGGGCCCGATTGTTGACAGTTCATTATTGCGCTTTTGTCCATTTAATCTTTCTTGCTGTGTTTTGCATGTGCATGCCTTAATGAGCTCCGTTGGCAATTAACATGTTTCTAGGAGCAAACTGGTTGCTCAGACGTTTGAGAGGGAAGTGCAGGGAAAAGGGCAACGCAGCTGCCTTGAGGTTGTTTATTTCCCAGCGTTTTCTCAAGATTCCTGTCCTCTCTTGAGCCCCCCCCCAACCCTGACTCTCCTTCCCCCCCTCCTCCTCCGCCCCCAGCCCCTTCACCACCAGCACACCTGGATGCCTTGCTGCGTGGAGCTCAGGCAGCCTCCTATCCTCTTGTGAGCCAAACAGCAAAATGGGGACCACATAGATCCACTTCTGCAGCCAAGGCAAGAACGAGTACAGTACCCCCCAAAATGTGTCTGGATGCTGGCAACTTCTCTGTGTCGCTCTTTGCAGAGAGGAACCTCTAACCCGCCTAAGGCAATAGGACTGTACAATCTGTTATGTACAAGGCTGTGGCTTTGGAAGAAGGAGGGTTTTTTTTTTTTTTTTTTTTGAGTCTTGCTGGCAAGATTGCTGAAGTGTGAGCAGTCATGGACAGAACAAACATCTTGAAGGGGAAAAGATAATTGGAGTCTTTTTTGTGTCTGTGACAGGATTCCCCTCCCCCGCAACTTGATTTTTTTTTAAATATTTTTTAAGGGCGGCCTCTTCCATTTAATCAAGGTTAGAAGATTAATATGCAGCTGATGGCTACCTTGTTTAAGTCATTTATTAATATTACAAACTACAAATCACACAAACAGCTTAATATGAAGAGGGGGGAAAAATCAGAAAACAGAGACTTTCACCCATCAATTCCGATGCATGGTGAATAGCTAAGAAGGATCCCAGTTGAGATGGTTACTACAAGGCTTAATGTTGGCTTCAGAACCTTCGCTGGCTGTGAAAGGTGTTTAGTCGCTCAGGCAGAAGGTTCCTTTTCTCTTGGTCCTCCTTGGCAGGTGAAGGAATCCTTTCCTGAATCCCACACCTGAGGCAGACATCATAAACCGGGAGGAGTGTCTCCAAACCTGTGGAAAGCAGAGCTAAGCCCTATCTATACAGGAGAACTCTCTGTTTATCTGCAATTACCACCAGATGTGAAATAACACCTCCTCAGGTGAGAGCGATTGACAGGAGCTGGTGTGAAGATTAAGTAACAATCAGGTTATGCGGAAACAACCTCAAGGAGGCTGGAGCATGCCAGACACTCTGCTCAGGTGAGCCTCAGAGTCAGGGTTACCGCAGAGATGAGCAGTCCAGGAGACAAAATGCATCCTACTCCACCCATTTCTCGGATTTCATTTACTGTCTTGTTTGCAAGCACGCCATCTTCAGAACTGTCACCTGGAAGCAAAATGTCTCCGGTTTCATGAGATGGGTGATGCTTTTTGGGTTTTCTCCTGTGAAAACTTAGCATAGAAGAACTTCTCAAAGTTTTCTCCCTTGGAGGTCAGAAAGTGATCTCCCCAGATGGGGTGCCCCATCTAATTTTTTTTTTTAATCTTTTCTTCTTAAAGGGAAAGAAGAGAACTTGATCACGATTTCCACATGCAGGCCAACTTTTTAACCCAATTCTCTAAGTGGATGATTTGCACCAAATTTTGTGGTGTCCGCCCCTTGCCCAAAGTTCTGGAACTATTTAAAAAGAAGGTGGGCTTGTCCTGGCCATTATCTGGTCTCCAAGAAGTGAATCTGCCAAGGGTCCTTTCAGGAATGAAGGAAGAGAAAGATTTTGGTTAAGAGGATGGTCACAGGGCTCTGGGATCTCCCAGAAATGGGGGAGGGAGGGAGTGTGTGTGTGTGTGTGTGCGCGCGCGCGTGTGTGTGTGCATGCATGCATGTGTCTCTGTGTGTGTGTGTGTGTCTGTGTATAAGGAGGGTCTAATAAAACCTGGTATGAGCACAGTGGGGGAAAGCTGACTCCTCAAACCAGCCCGCAACCCCCCTGGGGATAGATGTCTGGGAAAAGCGAGGCGATATTTCCATATCCTTAGCCGCCAAGTCCTCCTCGCCCATCCTGGGGTTTCCTGGGGTTTGTGGCATCCATGGAGATTTCGGAGTTAAATCTGCATATCCCTCTGGGTCCCAATCTCCCCTCAGCGAACTGCAGCCAGAACAAGCTAACATTTAAATTCCTCCTCGCTTCCTCGTTCCCCCTCCCCTCACTGCGTCTTCCCAGACTTGGGGGGTGGGGGATTACAAAAACGAGGACGCTCTCCTTTCAGGAAATGGAATTCTAATGTACACGTTCCTATTTCTGAATCGGAGGTACTAAAAATACTCCCGCGACAGCCTGAGGAAGCTGTCGCCGTCCTCTGTGCAAACAAAATCGACAATTCTCCTTCCCTGCGCAATGGGTCTGCAAATGGGGCGGGGGTCGGGACCCAACCCTTGGCTGTAACCAGGACAGAGCTTCCACGCAGAAGTTGAAAGTCTTTCTGCGGGTCGCAACCTAGAGATTTATCCCCCACCCACGAGAACTGAAGGCAGTTTGGGTTCCCGAAAAGCCTCCCGGATTTCGAATCCCAGCCTTACCCAGATCTGTGACCTTAGGCGTGTCATTTTGGTTTATCTCTGCCTCAATTTCTTTGTCCGTCCGTAAATCATCCCCAGCTTGAGGGTTGCTGTGAGCATTCGAAAGCACGTGTGTCGAGAGCCCGGAATGGAGCAAGCCCTGGGGAAAATGTGAGCTTTTATGATCGTGGAAGCCCCCTGGCGCGAGGAGCGCTGAGCTCCTACTGTATACTGGGTGTTGGGATAACCCACACTCAAGTCACTTTCTAAGTTACGAGAGAGTTTCCTTTTGCATTAACTATCTTTCCCTCCAAATAACCTCCACTTGCCGTGGAAGTCCGCGTGGGATGGGCGCCCAGCTGCCGCTGCCCTAGCCTTTGCCCTTGCCACCGCAAGGCTGCGTGGAGCGCACTCCTCGGCCCGGCGCCGCATTTCCAACCCACGCTGGGGAACAGTGTTCCAGAAGACGTGGGCTGAATCTCGGCGCGAATATTAAGAGTGTGTGTGTGGAGTGGGGGGAGGTCCGGCGCGCGGAGCCAGTAATCTGAGCTCTTGATTATCCAGATTCGGATCAAACGGGGCGGCGGCGGCCGACCCCCTCCTGGGAATGATTAGATGATTAATGTAATGCTGTTTGAAGGGTCTCTGTTTTCTCTCTTAATTTGGGTCATTACTTAGGAAGCAAGCGTGAGATCATTTCATCAGCGTGCTCGGCGGCGGAGATAGCTATTCAGAAAATGGGCTAACTGCGCGGTAATCAGGACGCGGGAGGCGGCGGCTGCGAGCTCCCGGAGTCCGGGGGCGCCCTCCCGCGGCAGGGCGCACAGCACCCGGAGGCTGGCCCCAGATCGTCAGCACCGGCCAGGGAACCCCGGAGTTCCGGCTGGGCTGGGGACCCTTGGCCTCCAGCTCCTGTCTCCAGGAAAAACTGGAAGGAAGAGTCTCCCCGCCCCCGCCCGGAGGTCGCCCAGAAAAGGGAACATGCCAGAAGCTCCCCGGCAGGGCATTGCCCCGGCCGTTTGCCCTCTCGAGGAAAGGCGATTTGCTGAAAGATAGATGCACCTAACCCAGCTATCCCACACCCATCCACTTTTAACCCCTCCTTTTTTTTTTTTTTTTAAATTTCTCACCCAAATAAGGCAACACCCAGAATCCCAAGCGTCGGAAGAGTCACCAGAGAAAAACTTGGCACCACGTGTAGGCCGATGTAGACCTTTGCTCCCTCGCTCCGGGTGTGTAGGGGCGGAGGGTGGGCGGGGGGGGGGCGTGGTGGTGGCTCTTGACATGCAAGCGCCGCAGGAAC